>NW_019385554.1:44861-195134 GCF_000671375.1 Centruroides sculpturatus | reverse complement strand
AAATATATCAATAAAATAGTAAATGTTATCAAAATGAATATTTATAAACGAATATTCATTTGATTTATTTCAAAATACTTTTTGAATGTAGTACTTTTCACAGGCTGGTTAAAAAGTTTTAATGAATAATATATTCTTATCTGAATAAAATTACTTGGATGGCAGGTTAAGTAAAAATTCAATTCAGAATTTCTCTGAAAATAAAGCTATCAATTTTCTTTTTGTGAACCTTAACTTTGAAAGAGGAAATAAATTTTGTTTCTAACTTACTTGTTAGTTACAACATCTTCACTGGAAAGTACCATCATATTGTTTAAAATACAGTAAACTTTCCTTAAATTACTACAGTTTGCACAAGAATGTTTCTTTGAACAATTATTTTTAATAAAAAAGCCACAAATGCATTTTTTTCTGTTAAATTAATTTCTTTAATAGGAATTTGACCAAATAAAAACTTTAATTAAACAATTTCAGTTTAAGTACTTAAGTGTTCATTCTAAAATAGAGGTATAAACATCAAAATTGATCATTTCATCACTTAAAATTGCTTAAATCTACTCATAAAGAAACACATTATTGTTAAATAATATTAATGTAGAAAATTATTTAATACTGTTTCCTAACAGTATAATTATTTTTGAAAAATTCCAACTTACACAGCATGTTCTATGATGCAATGTCAACAAAACCTGGATAAAAACATGGTGACTTCAAGCATGAATACTGCAGAATAGTCTGCACCAAAGTCATAAACTACTCTTTACGTCCATTCTATATACACATTAGCAATATATTTAGCAACTTACAATATTCTTCAGTTTTATACCAATCTAAATTTCTAAATCTACCAATAATAAGCAGTTAAAGAGACATTTCTACAGTCAGTACAGAAATTAATTCTGCTTTTTTTGTACTCTCCTAGAGAGAACAAAGTATAATTCTTTAAAGGACTTTTAATAAGCATAAGAGCATGCTGTGCATTATTCAAATTGAAAATTTTTTTCAAATTTCTGTTGGTAAAAACTTTTATACTGCCTACATACGTAATAGAAGTAATATGTTTGTAAAAACAATTTTTTAAAATAAAAATAGTCTTCATTTGAATAAATCACTATACCAGAGTAATAACCAGCATTCCAAGTGACACAATATAAGTATCATAATTACATTATTGCTGATATCAATACTATACCATAGTAATCATACCGATCATTTTCTTGATATTCAATACTGCCAACTTTACTATTCCAATACTTGTATTTTTATTAACCATTTATGAATTAATGTAATCAAACAGATGTATATACAGTAAGACCCTGCTTAATGCCGATTCAATATAATGCGGTCTGCTCGAAGCCTAAGAAAAGCTCAAAATTTACACCGATTTAAATTATCGTGGCATTTCATTGATTCGTATATAATATGATTATTTGAGAATACAAACCAATCAGCAAAAACTGGCAAAAAGGTGTACTTTCTTTAAATCTATGTTTGTTTGGTGCACTTTTGGAAAAAATATATCATCACAGATGCCATAGGAAATATCGACTTTGCTTGGCAAGAATTAACTGATAAATGCACAAACAAAGTGTGGAAGAAGTTACGGCTGAAGGTATCCAAGAATTCTCAATGAGAAGAGCCTATTGCTGTATCGTTAGGTTGACCAAACTCAATCTAATCAATATAGCAGAACTAGGAGATATAGACGAGCAGGATATTGAAGAGTTACAGAAGGTTTCTGGTTAGAGCCTTACCGATGACAACCTTCAAGAATTGGCAGAACATGGAATTCATGTAGAACTGGAAAATACTGATTCTGAAAACGAAGAACCCAAAGAACTTGTTATAGTTTTCCTTAGTAAAAGTTTGGTAAGATAACAGAAATCGTCAATCAAATTGTAGCGAATGATCCAGATTTTGAAAGGAGTGCAAAAACAAAACAAGGCATTTTGGATGCGATCTTCCGCTACCAACATTTGCTTAAGTAAAGAAAAACGCGACAAATGAAACTTCACGATTTTATTGCAAAAGAACAAGAATTTTAGAAAAATCAGGACCTTCGTCACAAAAAATGAACTTTACATTTTTGTGTACATATGTTTGTGTGTTATTTAACATATATTATTATACAAAGTAATATAAAAATAACTTAAAGTAAAATTTGTTTATTTTTGGTCGTGTGTTCCCCTATCCCTATTTACTCTATGTTAAAATGATATCATTTAATGCTGTTTCGCTTAGCGCTTTGTTGTCTAGGTACGCATCCCCCGCATTAAGCGGATCTTACTGTATATATATGTCACCATGTAATTCATATTTAAATTTATACCATGTCATTCTTATTTAAATATCTGACATGAACTGATTCAGATGATGATACATCAAATGTTAAATAGATTACTATATTTACTATTGATCATCAATACAACTGTTTGTTTACACAATTTATGCCTATCCAATAAAAGATAATAAAATTCTTACTATCAGCAATAATTATTTGTGACAGCAGCTCCTACAAATTTTATTTTTTATATTTTTTCCTATATCCTTTTACATAAATCTCTGTGAAGTATTACATACAATTTTAAGATGATTACAAATTACCAGTTTATTATCCACTTCCTAGAGATTTATATGCCAGTGTGAATTCTGGTATAAATCTTGACATTTCAATACAGTATCTGTAACTGTTTTGGAATGAAAAGGGAATATAGTTTAGAACCATGTTAATAGAGCTCTTAAATTTAAAAGTTTTGTTTTGCATATAAACAAAACTTTTTAAGAGCTCTATTAACATGGTTCTAAACTATATTCCCTTTTCATTCCAAAACAGTTACAGATACTAGATTTCAAAAACTATAGGATTACAAAAATATGACAAAGCAATAGATATAGAAAGATACAGCATAGCAAAATGACATAATTTATCAGATCCCTAGTAACGACACTTGCAAGTAAAGTAAAAATGTTAACCTTAAGATGCAATCTTAACCTTAATGTTAACCTTAAAATAAATGCCACTAACTCATACAAATGTTTTAAAAAAATTGTACAATGGAAATATTTTTAATTATAGAAAAATTATGATGATAATGATGTATGATTAACACTTTCATGTCAGACCTTCTTGGTGTCACGATTCCGTGGACTGACCATTGCTGACCTTTTTTTTTAAAAATCTTGCACCTTTGAAAATGAATAACTTTATGGTTTTTACAATTAGTCTATAGTAAAGATCATTTTTATCCATTTAATTTGACATATAATAAGTATTTGTTGATACAGATTCAATTGTTCAAAATATAATATATACAAATTCAAAAACCAATTTTTTAAAGCCTTTATTTATAATTGTACCATTTGAAAAATGCACGTTTGATTCTGAACATTTACTCCAAATATTCAGTTTAAACCATAAAAAATCTTATAATCCAGCATACCCCTTTGATAAATGAATGTTTTGACATCTTAAGTGATCATCAGCAGGTTCAAAACTTAATAGTTTTGAGAATCATTTACTAAAAATAGTTTTGGATTTTAAGGTTTTTACAATTTATCCAATTGAAGTGATTAACATATTCAATTTAAGTTGTTCTTACAGTTCAAATTCATAAGAACAGAATGAAGTTATGTCAAATTTCTTGAAAATATATATATGTGTATAAATTCTTTAATAAGTGATATTTTATATTAAAAATTCTAAAATAATTATTAGAATAAATTTACTAACAGAAAAAAAAGGCAAAAATTACTCACAGTAATCACTGTTACAGTGAAGAAGGAAATACCAAGGATAAGATGTTTATTAAATTTGCTCTGCAGCTTTTCATATCCTTCTTTCCACGGTCCCGATGGAACCAGCAAGTCGTTAACGGAGACCGGTCTAAGATCGGATGTATACTTGGTTCTCACATTTGATGCTGAAAAGGATAAGTCAATTTACAAAAAGTTATATATTTTTTTTTATATTTATATATCTTTATTATAAACATACTTTAAGAAAAACCAGAAATAATGAATACAGAATAATGTATATAAGACCTATATGCAGGGCATTCTTGTTAATCCAAACTAATTGTTATATGGAGTGGCAAAACAGAATAAGAGGTTTATAAATAAATAAAGTCAAAAAGCACTATAAACAAACACTGGAGACATTCTAGGAGCAAATTTCAGGGGATGATTCATATATAAAAATAAATAGTTGTATTATATGATCACAATGAAAAACTATCAACATTTGGGATAGACCAGAAGTTGCAACCTAGGTGGAACACGAAAGAATTTTGAGTGGCATACCAATTGTGCATAAAATTAAAAACTTCAAATATTGATGTGTTAGCTTCTAAAATTAAACCACAAGGGAGTCATTAATGTTAAAATATTGTAATTTTTTCACAATATTTTTATATGGTGTGTATTTTATAGTTAAATAAAAACGTGTTAATGTGCAATAAATTTTATAATTTTATTTTAGTGGCAGGTGTAGTGTCCAGTATTTTCAATTACATGTTTTGTGGCATGCCAATACAGTTGGGTTGCCAACCACTTAGATAATAGGGCTTTTTGGCAAGTACCAAATAATTATTCAGACATCACTGCTTTAATATTCTCGCCTTTCTGACTACAAAATACTGAATATTTGGTAGACCACATGCTGATTTATTTGAAACTTCCCAAAACAGAAGACTTAATACTAAGCCTTAGAATAATATAGAAGGCAGTGTCTTCTATTCAATGATAGACATTATACAGGTAACCCCCGTATAACATGGGAGTTACGTTCCAAAAAATTGCCGTGTTATATGAAACAAAGAACTAGTGCAAAAAGAGGGGTTGGGTTCCAAAAATTAAAAAACATGTTGTTAAATCCTTATTTATTATTTAAGTAAATATTTTACCAGAGAATTATTCATTTTATATGATGATCTCAGCATGAGCATCATCAACTGGTAACAATTTGTGGATGTGTTCATTAATAGCAGTCGCTCTGCAATGGGAGTGCACTGCTGTTTGTAGGCATTTAGGAATGACAGTGAAAGAAAGATGGCGGCGCCTACACTATCGATAGTATTGTGTGGAGGAATCTATAATTCTAAAATGAGCTTTTAGAGGCAAAAGAAGGGTCCCAATTGTATAATTTAACCATTAAACGAATTATTTGTTGAAAGAGCATTCGAAGTAGCCACGAAAACAATTAGAATGCTCATGCAGAGTTATGTACAGGTATAAAAGAATGCACCCTTTATTACATTTTATGTTGTACGAGGGTTTTACCCAATTCCTGAACAGTGTTAGAGTGAACCCGTGCTATAAAAGCACCGGGGATGTTCCCAATTCTCGAACCATGTTAGAGTGAATCCATGCTACAGAAGTGCCATATTATACAGGGGTTACCTGTATACATTTATATTTTAAAAAATTATTATTTAATGAAAAGTAAAAAAATTAAATCTTCCCATTGAAATCCATTATTCTTTGACAGTCCCACAAACTAGTGTATTTAGTGAATGTACAGCATTTGGCAAGCTGGAAGTATTTATGACAATCAACAAAATCACTTCTTATAAATGCAGAAGCATCAAAGCTTGTTCATTACAATTTATCTCTATTGAATTGTGATTATTAATAAATAATATTTGCCCAAGATCACTTAATACTATCATATTTGTCTCAGAAAAAAATTAAAAATAATTTTAAATATTTGAGATTTTAAATGTTATTTTCATTCTATTTTGTGTTTTTCTTTTGCTTTTTCCTTTCCTTTTCTCTCCCCAAACTGAAATGTTTTATTCAGCCAAACACTGAATACTAACTTCATAACCGAATACAGGGTGTTTATAAATGAATGGTGTGGTTTTAAAAAATAATAATAAATCTACTTATTACCTTAATCTCGGGCATTGACCGAGTTTATGTACAGTCAATGCCCGTATCCTTTGAGGAAATGTGTGATCGGATAAAGCATGCACTGCAGACCATCACAGAGGACATGCTACACTGTGTATGAGAAGAATTTGATTACCGTGTAGATGTGTGTCTTGTGACCATGGATGCACATATTGAAGGATTGTGATTAATGCATAAAAACTTGGACAGTTGCCATCTGCTTATGCTGTAAGGTTTGCCCATATAAGGTAATAAATAGATTTATTATTAATTTTTAAAACCACACCATTCATTTATAAACACCCTGTATATCCAAATAAATATTTGGACAAACACTAACCATCGTGTTTCATTTCTTTAAGCCAAACCAAAAACTAACGTTTCAGCACCTATTTTGAGTAATGTTCATCTTATAAGAGAAATAAATTTCACAGTGATAACATTCACAAAAACAAATACAAAATAGCTTACAAGCTCTTTCAACATGTATAGAATGTCTTCTTCAGGTGAAACAAAACAAATTTTAGAACATTGGTATAAATTTTAACATTAACATATTCTAATTGAGATGCATGTTTTATTAATGTTGATAGATTCTTAAACTTTTATCTGATAAGAATCTGGAGTGAGAAAATAATTACTTCTTTCAAAAAACAAATGCACATGTTTACAATAGAAAATCTTAGGAAAGTTGCCACTCAGTGAACACACTGAAATCAAAGAATTCAGATACTGTATGAGTCAAGAAGTTTGACATTAGCAAAGAGAAATTATAATCATTTAGTACTCTTACCAGAAATAAATACAAGCATTTCATATATATTGATATAACATTTAAATACAAGGGTCATTCTAAAAGTAAAGAACGTTTGTTTCTCTAGATATTTTTATTTAAGATAATGAAACAAAACTTATTTTACAACACACATGATACCTTAGCTATATTTCTACATAATCACCATACAAATTTAAACATTTGTCATAGCATATCATCAGCTTTTCTATGCCTTCTGCACACTCAGTTACCATCAAGTTCTTGAACCAGTCATTAACGGCCTCTTTCAGTTCGTTGTCACTTCCATAGTGATTCCCGACTAAAAAATCCTTCAATTATGGGAAAAGACGTAATCACTTGAAAGCCTAGTCCGGGTTATAAGAAGGATGTTCAAAAACTTCCCACTTAAACTGCTGAAGCAAGTTCTTCGTCAACAAAGCAGCATGCGGACGTGCATTATCCTGAAGAACAATGCCTCTGGACAATAATCCCTACCATTTGTTTCAAACTGAAGCTTCATTCAGCACATTACCATAAACCTCGGTTATCTGTAAATTTTGATAGGGCGGACTTTTTTCGCATTCAAAAAGTGTATTACACTATGAACCTCACACTTGGTGGAATCTTTAATTTTGTTACACCTTTGAAAGTCACACTGTAAACACTGTAAATGATTGTAGGTGGCTTGCTGTTAGCAACAGACTGGCACGAAAACATGGAAAGGTTTATGATACAGCAGTTGAGGGTGGTGGGAGAACCTAACGGCTTGTCAGATCAAAACATTCTTTTCTTTTAGAATGACCCTCGTATAAATATCATAAGTCAATATAAATATGTAAAATTTATATTATATGCAATACACATGCAATTCTTTCAAGTAACTACTAAATTTTATTCTTTAATTTGTCATTTATAATGTTTCTTGTAACATCAACACATATATATATTGAAACCTCAATACAGTAGCTTCTAAGCATTATCTGCAAAAAACATAAATACCTGTAAACAGATTTTCCATGCAACTATTAAATAGATAACTTCAATATCCGTAAATTATTAAATCTATGATTAAAAGCACATGCAAGAATCAAACTGATACATATTTTTCTTACAATTACTGAAGGATTTTGCAATAAAAATAAACTACTATTGCTTACTATTACCAATATTATAACACTCAAAAATCTGTATAATCTCTTATAACCACAAAATGGCATAGATATTTGATTGTTATCCTTTTTTTTATTTGTATTTTAATCTTTTGCTATGAGTATTATTTTTGGGAGTGGATATCAATTGTCTTATGAATTTCCTTTTGTATACACAATAAATAAATAAGTATTAAACACTTTCAAACACATACACACTAAGAAGTCAAGACACACAGGTTGAAGAATCTAGTAGTAAACATTGGTTTGTAAATGCAGCAGCAAAGTGAAGTAAAGAATTGATGCATGCAGGTATACAGCATCAAAGAATTGAAACAAAATGAATTTGTTTTAATTCTCTTTTCATGCCATGCACACACAAACAACCACTGCAAACAATTATTTATTTATACATACTTACATTAGCAATAAGTTCTTTCTAAATGTTCATTATTTATTAAGGAAACAAAATGTACAAAGTATTTTGTTTCCTTACAAAGACAGCTTACAACCACATACAAAAGCAAAACTGATTATTATTAAAATAAGAAAGAAATTGTTTCTTTAATCATGCATAGACTATGAACATTTATATTTAAACAATTAAAATATTTTAACTCTACAATTCATGTATTGATACAATAAAATCCCTTTATGTTAAACATCTGCAGTTCTATAAGAACAAGTCCAAGATATAGAGTTAGTAGTACTTGTCCTAACAGCATTCAGGACAAAAACTACTCACACTATATCTTGACACCTGTATAAATTGGATATGTTCTTAATTAATTAAAGAACCATGGGTGTCCAGCATAAAGGGGTTCCACTGTATATGTAAAGGTACAATATAGTGATGTCTGGTTCCATGTGAAAGTGTTCACAACATAGGGGTGTACAAATTGACAGGTTTACTGTATATACATTTAAAATATTTATATAAACTTTTTATATGTGAATATGTTTAGGTAAATATTGCTTTTAAGTAATTACAGGTATATAATACCAGGTACCAGATATATATACCTGATACCTATACAAACTATAAACAAGCAATTATTTATTGTGACATCATCACAATGCCGAGCTACAATTTTTAATCATATTTTTAATTTACTTAATTTAAAATATATGCTCTCCACCTCAAATTAGTACTGTAGTTTCTTGCCCGTATACATCATACTTTTCCTTTAACAATAGATTCGTGCCAGTCATCTATTAACTGCTTTCAGGAGAAAAGTTGAAATAATGTGACTTCCAGTTTGCATCAGAAGTTCATATACAGTTAATCGAGGCCATCTGCCTAAGGTTTCATCTAACTAACTCCATTCTCGAGATTAAGTAAAGACAATAGATGGACGGACAACAGCGACAATTTATAGGTCTATAATTTCTTCAAATTGCAGTCCAACAAATATGCTTGCATATATACAGGTTATTTGTTTAAATGTAATTTACTTAAACGTAACAGTATAATTACACCTCTAAATAAGACAACCGAGACCTATTAGAGCTGTAGACCATACCCATAAATTCAAAAAAGTCAAACAATACCTCCACACCTCACCGCGCAGAATACAATCCACCAAAATCAGTCTACTTTCAAGTCACACGCGATCGGGAGCGGCGTCGCCCACCAAGACCATCGCATTTAACCACGGCCCACACGTCTATGCAGGTTTTGGGTAGCCCACTAGACCAATCACGGAGTATTCGATATTGCGTAGTTTTAGGGGAGCGTAGGGCTCGCCCTCACACCGACGCTTTGGCAAGCACCAAAGCACACAAATACATACGGAGCGTCGACCGAAACGAGCCTTGACCGACACGGAGAATAGGCAGTAGTACCGGTAATAGTTAAAACTGACCTTTGGAGACAAATATCTCACATAAGGTTGCACGTACAGGTATGGTACCACAGAGTTTTTGCACGTTTATTTTTGTTAAGTTATGGCAACGCAACACTTGGGCGATCTGCCTACGGGGGATGCCTTCCAGGTCTTTTTAAGGGTGGCCATCCCCTATTCAGGCATAACGGACGTAGAGAAAACCCAGTAAACTCCACACGGCCGGCCCATCCCGGAGGGTGCAAACCCACGACCGAACTCCCAGCATTCAGGGAACAGAACCACTTGTTGGTCACCGGTGGGTCCTTTTTGCTCTTACAGGAGGGGTCTATAACTCTGGGGATAGCAAATCCCTCATTCAGAGTTCACATTTTACCAAAGTAACTATTACACGCAATGCTTCTATAATCATTGTATGTATAAACAAACGACAGTAGTTACTTTACGGTAAATTATCTATGAACAAATTATCCAAAAGTAACATCTACCACAATTAGTTCATTTCGAAAGTAATTGTGTATTTTTTAAATAAATATCACGAAAATGAACGATTGTAAACTAATCAAAAGCAACTTTTCATAACATAAATAACACTTAAGACATGTACGTACGAAACGTTCTGGCTAATCGAGTAAGCAAGATACGAGAAAACATTTCGATCCCGAATACGACGACAATCGCCCTCTTATGACCTTCCTTCGATACTCTCCAAAGATGGCGATACCTAATTTCCGACTTCGCCACTCGGGGCGCATTATAACAAACGGATGATTATTTTTAATATTTATTTTAATATAAATTGCTATCCAAACATAAAATAATTAAAAAAATATTTCTTCTTTACTTCAAAATATATTAAAAATTATTTATTTTTAATATATTTTGTGAAATATAATTTTAATAAAGAAAACGAAACTTGAACGATAACCCAAAGACAAAGTCTACGAGCGCCGCGTTTAACCATTCTTTCATTGAAATTCTCCTTTAACCCCGTGCAAGGCGGTTAATCTTCAATTATGAAACGGAAGTAAAGTTTTCAGAATATCACGCTTTATCAACTCGTTGAGTGAACCATTCACTGAAAAAGTTCGTTTCTCGTACTTTTTCAAAACACAGACGAAGTACCCAGCAGCGTGTGACGGGCGGATAATTGCGCGGTCAAGAGGTCAGCCTACCGCTCCGAGGAACCCGGAATGGAATCCGAACGGGTCGAAAAATCCCAGGAATTTTTCGGGGGTGGTTCGTCCGGATATGTCGGGCCCCGTCTCTAACCACCCCGCCGCTCCATTGTGGATCTAGTCGAACCCATAATGGGCTGGCTAAAAGAGACCCTCTTAGTGCCAACAGAGGGAAAAGAACAAGGAAAAAACCAGCGGCGTGTATCTATAAAATTCGAATATGTATAATATTGAGCGCTCATCTTAGAAACATAAAAACAATTACGAAAATTTTATACTATTTTCTTATAAAAAATATTTCGAAAATGGATTTATTAATTTAAAATATTTCTTTTTATTCGGCTTCAAAGTGCATTATTGATTATTAATAAACCGAATAATTGAAATTTCATATAATTAATAATATAATCTAATAATTACACAATTGTATAATTAAATTATCTTCTTTTATCGATAACCGACAATTCGTTCGTTTTTGTTTTCAAATATTTTCAAAATAAAACATTCGAATTATTGTTCTTACGACATTTTCGAGTTGCATTCGTTGTTTTGAATTCTAAGCCGTAAAAGAAAGAAAAATAGACCAAAAAAATGGCATTTGTGATTAAAAGACTGAAAAGAAGTATCGACGGAGGTAAAAAATATTTAAAACTAATTAAAACGTTTATTTATTATTAATATTACATTTTACTATAGGAGTTTATTTCCATCCTCCCCAGTACGAAGGCATTTCTAAAATCTTCCGTTCTTCTCGTTCTCTTGCCTTCTTCTTATACTCTTTTCCTGAAAATTCTATAATTTCAATAATTATTTTAAATTTGAAGACATTTACAAATAAATATTTTTTGTTATTCCATTAGATGAGCATAAAAACGACGTCATCAAAAACATTTCAAGACTCAGGACAATTTCGAAGGCGCAAAATAACAACATTAACGTGTCGAAGGGTACCATTATACTCGCTCTTTCGGGAAGTCGCGAGTTACCGTCTCTATCTACAGATATCAGAGACGTCAAGAGAGACACAGAACCTGTTAGATCCAACGACGTTAATTTGCAGGAAATTTTCCCACCGAGACCGGGATTCGGATATTCTGGCAAGAGGATAAAGATCTTAAGCAACTTCTTCGAAATGGAAATAGACCAGAGTTGCCTTTATCATTACCACGTGGATATTATCCCCGTGAAAAAGAACAAGGAACAGTCCGTCAGTTGCAAAAGATACAACTGTCTCAACACCAGAGAAAACAGAAAAGTCATCGACAATCTTTTGTCGAATTTTCAAATATTTCGAAATTATCCCGTCGCTTTCGACGGAAAAAAGAATTTGTTCAGTTGTAATCTAATGCCCATCGAAGAAGAGAAGACGTTCTTCGTATCGCTTAAGAGTAACAACAGAACGTGCGATTACAACGTAGTTTTAAAACCCGTTTGTAAAGACAAAATGGTTGTTCCTAGGATCGATCTACGACCTTTCCGTGGAAAAAGTCTCAAGAACTTCGAAGAGGCTGTCATGGCCGTGGATACCATCATGCGCCACGGACCCGCAAAATCTCTGGTACCTATCGGAAGATCGTTTTTCTCTTCGTCCAGCGATAAAGAAAGGATTTCCGTAGGAGCGGGTAGAGAAATCTGGTTCGGTTACCATCAGAGCGTTCGCATAGCTCAATGGAAACCCATGCTGAACGTCGACATATCGGCTACCGCTTTCTACAAAAGCGGACCTTTGATAAAGTTCGTCGAAGAAGTCCTAAATGCCGACGTCAAACAGTGCAGGGGACTCGACGATCGTCAGATAAAAACACTGCAGAAGGAATTGAAGTCTCTGAAAATTACGGTAAACCATCTGCAATACAAAAAGACGTACAAGATTAACAGCGTCACCAGCAAACCCGCCAGATACGTCTGCTTCATTTGGCAACGAGAAGATGCGCCGTGTCAGATCTCCGTTGCGGATTACTTCAAGAGGCAATACGGAGAACTTCGATACCCGCACCTTCCGTGCGTCTGCGTGGGAAACACCAGAAAATGCTCCTATTTACCTCTTGAGGTTTGCGAAGTTTGTCCGGGCCAACACTGCAGTAAAAAGATGGACGAGAAGCAAGAGGCGGAGATGATACGAAACACTGCCAGACCCCCGCAAGTTCGGTTTAAAGACATCACCAAAGCCGTTAAGCAGACTTGCCAAGAAAACCAGGAACTTAACCGGAAATTCCGCATCCAAGTAAATAGTCAACCGGTGCGTGTAGATGGACGAGTGTTAATGCCGCCGATGGTCATGTATAGCAAATTAGAAGAAATTCTTCCACAGAACGGCGCTTGGGATCTCAGAGACAAGAGTTTCTATCGTCCCGTCGACGTAGTTTGGTGGGCATTTGTCAGCATGTCCTCGAATATCTGCAAGGAAGCGGACATGTTAAATTTTGTTCGGATGATGTGTCAAGGAGGAAGGAAGTTTGGCATGATTATTAACAAACCCTGCTACCTGAGAGAGTATTCCTCGACCAACGATTCCGTAGATTGTCTTTTGAAAAATATAATATCTTCCTGTCCCAGAATTCAATTAATTATGATCGTCCTGCCTTCTCGAGGAAGAGGAAGTCTCTACGCCGAAATTAAACAAATGGCGGAAATAAGGATGGGACTAATCACCCAATGCGTTAAAGACGTAAATATTTTGGGCAAGAGATGTAACTCCCAATTGATCTGCAATCTGTGCCAAAAAATCAATGCCAAATTGGGTGGAATCAACAACATCTTGTCGCCGATGGTCGTCCCCAATATTTTCCATAAACCGGTCATCGTCATCGGTGCCGATTGCACCCATCCTTCGCCACACGACAAAATCAAATCGTCGATTGCCGCTTTGGTGGGAAGTTTGGACAATTATCCGAGCAGATACGCCGCCACCGTCAGCGTGCAGACCAACGGCAAGAAGAACAGAATGGAGATCATCGAAAACATGAAAGCCATGATGAAAGACTTATTGGTCTCGTTCTATCGAAACACCGGAGGAAAAAAACCCGAAAAAATCATATTTTACAGAGACGGATTGAGCGAAGGCGAATTTTCTAAAGCGGTAAACAAGGAATTGATGCTAATGCGCGATGCCTGCGCAGAAATGAATCCTTCCGAAGTATACCAACCGCCCATCACTTTCGTCGTGGTGGGCAAACGACACCACACACGTTTCGTGCCAGAAAACTTGGAAGACGGAGTGGGAAAACACCGCAACATTCCCCCGGGCACGACCGTGGATACGACCATCGTCCATCCCACCCAATTCGATTTTTACATCTGCAGCCACACCGGTAACCAGGGCACCAGCAGACCCGCCCATTACACCGTGCTGTGGGACGATAACAATTTTACGGCCGACGAGTTGCAAACCCTGTCGTATTACTTGTGCCACACTTACGTCAGGTGCACTCGAAGCATTTCCATCCCGTGCCCCGTTATGTACGCGCATCTGGCAGCCTACCGTGCCAAACAGCATCTGTTGGCCAGATGGGAGAATGGAGGCAGGAACAACGATTCCAATTGTAGTCTCGATCTTTCGGACGAACAGCTGTTGGAAAACAGCTTCAATCGCGCGGTCGAAGTGGATCGCAAGATCAAAAATGCCATGTATTTCGTTTAGGAATTTTCGCGACGGTTGCCACGTTGCATCGCATTTATTCGAATGGCAAATGTTTTGTTTTAACAACAAAATTGTACGTCCGAATATAGTTTATAAAAATGATAGTTTATCTCGATATTTTAGAAATTTTGATGATTCACTAGAACATTACAAAATTCTTCGAAAAATAAAGAAACGTCAACATTAACAATCTTTTGTCGAATTTTCAAATATTTCGAAATTATCCCGTCGCTTTCGACGGAAAAAAGAATTTGTTCAGTTGTAATCTAATGCCCATCGAAGAAGAGAAGACGTTCTTCGTATCGCTTAAAAGTAACAACAGAACGTGCGATTACAACGTAGTTTTAAAACCCGTTTGTAAAGACAAAATGGCTGTTCCTAGGATCGATCTACGATCTTTCCGTGGAAAAAGTCTCAAGAACTCCGAAGAGGCCGTCATGGCCGTGGATACCATCATGCGGCACGGGCCCGCAAAATCTCTGGTACCTATCGGAAGATCGTTTTTCTCTTCGTCCAGCGATAAAGAAAGGATTTCCTTAGGAGCGGGTAGAGAAATCTGGTTCGGTTACCATCAGAGCGTTCGNATTTTCGAAAAACCGGTCATCGTCATCGGTGCCGATTGCACCCATCCTTCGCCACACGACAAAATCAAATCGTCGATTGCCGCTTTGGTGGGAAGTTTGGACAATTATCCGAGCAGATACGCCGCCACCGTCAGCGTGCAGACCAACGGCAAGAAGAACAGAATTGAGATCATCGAAAACATGAAATCCATGATGAAAGACTTATTGGTCTCGTTCTATCGAAACACCGGAGGAAAAAAACCCGAAAAAATCATATTTTACAGAGACGGATTGAGCGAAGGAGAATTTTCTAAAGCGGTAAACAAGGAATTGATGCTAATGCGCGATGCCTGCGCAGAAATGAATCCTTCCGAAGTATACCAACCGCCCATCACTTTCGTCGTGGTGGGCAAACGACACCACACACGTTTCGTGCCAGAAAACTTGGAAGACGGAGTGGGAAAACACCGCAACATCCCCCAGGGAACGACCGTGGATACGACCATCGTCCATACCACCCAATTCGATTTTTACATATGCAGCCACACCGGCAACCAGGGCACCAGCAGACCCGCCCATTACACCGTGCTGTGGGACGATAACAATTTTACGGCCGACGAGTTGCAAACCCTGTCGTATTACTTGTGCCACACTTACGTCAGGTGCACACGAAGCATTTCCATCCCGTGCCCCGTTATGTACGCGCATCTGGCAGCATACCGTGCCAAACAGCATCTGTTGGCCAGATGGGAGGATGGAGGCAGGAACAACGATTCCAATTCTAATCTCAATCTTTCGAACGAACAGCTGTTGGACAACAGCTTCAAGTATTCGGTCGAAGTCGATCGCAAGATCACAAATACCATGTACTTCGTTTGAGAATTCCTCGCGACGGCTGTCACGTATGCCATTCATTCGAATGGCATTTCCTTGCAAAATATATTTTGTTTTAAAGTCAAAATTGTACATTCAAAGTATAATTTATTAAAATTTCAGTTTATCTGAATATTTTGATGATTTATTAGAATATTACAAAACTATCCACAAAAATAAAGAAATGCCAACATTAAGGTTGTATTTAATAAACTGGGACACTCAAAATCGAGCAATACCAGAGAATTTTCATGCCTCGATTCTCATCACGCGACACTACACTGTGGGCCTAAAAAATGAGGTCCTCTGAGTACTCAAAAGGGGAAAAAAATTAAAAAATTATAGATATATTTAAATGAATTAAATGCCTGTGTCAGCATATAATCATAATTTATACATTTCAAAATATGTAATTAATTAAGAAAATGAGAATAGCACGATATTATATTAGATTTTTTGGATTTAATTATATTTTTACACATCAAGATATTCGTTCCTGACTGAAGTGCAGTGATGGCATGCGAATTCACGTTAGATTATTAAGGAGCGCTAAATTAAAGCTATTTGTCACTCTGCACAAACGGTGAATTCTACCTTTATTCTAAAACTTCCTTAATATTTGACTTCGTGTTAACTACTTACTTCATAAGACATACAGGGTGGGTAAAAAGTAACTAGGTATTAAGCAATCGCCATAAGTTTTGAGATAATAATGCAATCGTAATAAAATTTACGTATGTACGTATATCAGCCAATGGAATTATATAATTTTTGCGTCAGTGGATTAGACAATGAGCGAGAGAGGTCGCACGTGCAATGGCAAGAAAGATGGACGACCACTCCTGTTTGGGAGCCAGCGCAGATTGCTCTACGCTATGAGGTGTGGAAATCGGTGGTTGCCGTGTAGTGACGATGACGTGCGGTGATGGATGTCATGCGGATACAATCGAGAATTGTCATTAGGAGCTAATGACCAAAGGTTCGGTCGCGTACGCATAGAGAAGCGACCGTTCATCCACATCACGATCTTCGGGCGTTTGAGGAAGTTGGGGATGGTAGTGATGCCTATATTAAATTTTAAAGGCACGAGTCTGTATTTCCATTTAATAATGTAAAACTTGAATAATTTCATCGTATTTGCTTTGGAAATATAGAAATTATAACGATTTATCAATGCCTAGTTACTTTCCACCCATTCTGTATATTGAATGTCCGTTTAGATACTGTATTTATATTTATTCCAACAAATCAGAAAATATCATTTTATTTTTACATAACTGTACATTATATTACAATAACTACAATATGACGTAAATATCGAGATATAAAGGTAAAAATATTTGAATATGTTCACCAAGTTGCATATAAAACCATCGGTTGATAATTATGAACATTCCTCCATTAAATTTCAAAAAAAATCTGTAAATGTAGATTTGAAATAATAGTTTTTTTGTTATTAACCAATCACTTAGTGTTTTTACTGTGAAAATCAATTCTTTAACATCGGAAATCATTCTTTAATAATGTAGCATAAAATAATCCTGGTTTATTGATTTTTCTGGTTATCTGCAGCATCTTCCTCGATAAAAGACTGTACTATAATCACTGGTATTAATCCCTGTGTTCTGACCAAATTACTTTTACTCTCTTTATTATTTAAATTCATTTGGATCTCCTCCGTGTCTTCTTTAGATTGGGCCAAATTTCCCGAAGAGGGTTGATTAATTATTACGGGTGTCATCAACACATTCGTAGGTCTGTTTACGTTTGCATCCGAGTCAAAACCTCTATGGTTTTTTATGTTCGAATCCTTACCTAAATTCCTCTCGTTAACTTGAGATGGAAGGAATTGGTTTCTCCCCGCATTACGAAAATTTTCGGAAATTTTAGAATTATCCGACTGTACTTGTATTCTTCCATTGACTCTGATTATCCCTCGAGGTGAGTAACTTTCGGTTAAGAGCTTCTCTCCGTTTATGTTATCGTTTGAAAAAGGTGCTTTTGTGTTAGAGAAGTGGTGAGGTTTCGGTGGTTCCTCTCTGTTGTTAAGTAAATAGGAATTCGAATTTTCGTAGGGTTTAACTTTTATTTTATTCGACCGCTCCTCTGTACTGTACACCAAACTGCATCGGTTTTCAATTGTTTGTTGTAAAATTAAACACCGATCCACATAAGTCAAACAACATCGAAATATCCTGAATAGAGTTGCGTGTTTTTCTTGGCTACAGTTAAAAGAAATAGACCCACCTGTTAGCAAATCTAATACAGTAATACCCCGAACTTACGCTATAGGTGGGACCGAGCGGTAACCGCTTTTAAGTCGAATTCGCGTAAGTCGGGGTATAATTTCGCAAATAAATGCATACAAATAATTTTTAATTGGGGCCGGAGGCTAAAGAAAACTATAATTTAGAAAAAAAATGTTTAATAAAAATCTTAGATAATACATATGTACAGTGGAACCCCGGTTAACGAACGTCCTGGTTAACGACCAAATCGGTTAACGAACTTTTATTTTGCAAAAAATTTGTCTCGGATAACGAACAAAATTCGGATAACGAACGTAACGGTATTTTGTGTCAAATTTTAGTTGGTGTTAGGCATGCACGAGTTAAGTATTGCTTTTCCGAGTGTTTGTCTATGCTTCTTTTTTCAGTTTTGTGATTTATATATTTAATCAATATGGCATCTAAGAAAGAAAAAGTCATAGTGGCAATAGAAAACGACAACGCAATATAAACGATAATGCGCTATCGCATTTGAGAAAAATTTTGATTAAAATAGTAAGACAATCAACTTTAGATCAATTTCTTGTTCCTTACGGAAAGAGTTTGTTTGTTTGTTAAGTTATGGCAACGCAACACTTGGGCGATCTGCCTAGGAGAATGCCTTCTGGGAGATGTTTTTAAGGGAATCTGGCCCCTATTTAGGCGTTACAGACGTGGAGAAAACCCGAAAAACTCCACATGGCCAGCCCGTCTGAGCGAGGAGCGAGGTGCGAACCCACGAACGAACTCCCCGTGTTCAAGGTACGAAGACCACTTAGTCACTGGTGGGGTTTTTTACCGAAAGAGACTTCGACTCGAAGAATCTTCCAATGAAGTGCTACCCGTTATTTTTTGGAGGGAATTCCCCTTCTAAGCATTAAGGTTCGTATATCTCCACTTTTCTGCCACCAACTACAACAAACGAAGGTATGTACAGTTCTAGTTTATTAAACAAAGTTTACATGTTTGTTGCTGTAATGATACATACTACGTTTTCTTACATTTTCATCAAAGAAAATTACTGTATATTACAAATAAAATCGCAAAAATTTCGGCGACTAGAACGGATTAATTGCATTTGCNAAGGGCCCAGAATCACGTATAAAAACTTTTAACAATTTAAAAATGGCGTAATATCTAGCGGAGCTCAGAATTCGTGAAAGGCCCTAACCATTTTTGTTTCTTTCCGCTCTAAGGGCTTCTTCTTAATCATACCCATGGTGGGTTCGGCAGGTCCTAATAAGGGCATAATCGAGGAATAAGAGAGACGGAGCCCGAAATCCCGAAGAAAATACTCTGAAGGATCGTGGATTCGATCCTAGATCCTTCAGAATACACGACGGCGATGCCACCGATACTTAATCCAGGCCGAATTTGAAAAAAGATAACTAAGTCGCGGCTTAGGGCCTGGTGTTACGAGTCTATAGCTTAGGGCCTCGCAGTTTTACACGTATCATTATTTATCGGAGGATAAGAGCCCGATAGACGCCAACACATTCTTACAAATTTTATTTATAAGATAGTCTGCGATAGAAAAATTATCAATATGGGTTTAGAAAGTTATATACATATTAAACTTACCCTTGAATTTCCTGCACTTGCAATTTCTGCAGGTGAATTTGCAAAGTAAGGTTGGCAAAATGGTGAAGAGATTTACAGGAGAGGGCGAAGGTGACGTTTTATTCATATTCCTTATAAGTTTGGCCCTCCCGAACTTCCATTCGGTGTCGGATTGAGCTTGAATTCTTTGATAGGTGTTAGACATCATAGCGATTAATAGGTTGATAAGTACAACGACCGTAACCATCATATACACACCAAAGACAATTTTCATGACTACTTTGGAAAAGTAAGGGTTTAGATGCATGGGTGGAAGATAGTCTGGTTCAACCAGACCAAACAGGGCAAAGAAGAGCATTTCGAATGTGTCGATAGGCGATTGAAAAACTTGACCCATAACGGGCAGAGAAAAAGTATCGTTGCCGGGTGGTAAGAATACGGGTTGATAAATAGCGCAGACGTGAAGAGAAAAACCAATCAGAAAATGGCCAAAATAGCCAAGAACCGCAGAAGATCTTTAATCAGATCGCGAATGATAACGGTCCAAGGCCCGAACAGATGATGGAAAGTTAAAAAGTTAAGAAATTCTAAAAAGCAGAGCAACAGCGACACCGCCAACAGCTGATTCCTCGTATACAACGTTATTAATCTGGATCTTCCGGAGAATATATATGATATTAAATGCACTACGATAGCCATGCTAGTGACCCACATGATGGCTACTTTAATGTAACCTAGTCCTTCTCTATCTTTGGGATTGGTGACGTCCGATACGAGTATGCCAATTAACCACAGTAGCACTAACCATTCTTGAGGTTGGGGTATTATATTTGCCGACTCCCATAATGGTACCCAAGGATTGATTATAGTGAATCCCAATATGAAAATGAAAAAGATGTGTGATACTAAATAAGACATGAATTTAATAATCGGTATGTTAGATAATTTATGACCCAGTGGACAAGAACAGAGAACCCAGATGACCGGGCATATCATAAATGCTAAAAACAACAGGACGATCTTCCAAGTTGACCATTGTAAGCTTCCCATCCACAGATCGGACAGGTATTTCTGCACAGCAGGATGAGCAACCACTTCTTTTTGTTGTAACTCAATTAAAACATGGAGGAAGGGAGTGTTATGGGTATCCACAGATCTTAATAATGTTCCGGTGTTATAGCTCATGGCCGCTATGGACAGTAAGTCGGCAGCCATTGTCTCGCAATAGGCGGCCGTGTTTTCTAAATCTCTCGCCCGATCTTTCTCTTTAAGTGCTAAAAGTTGATAACTTCTTGCCATTTTAACGGGTATCTATGGGTGCAGCAGAAACAAGAATAAAATCCAATATTGGTTTGTTATTGTGGGCTTTCCCAGAAATTATGAGGTCGACAAGAAACTGGAAAAATTTCAAAAGATTCCCTTCAGATATTATAATTAAAACCTTACATTAATAAAGATTAAATCTTACCGTTTTGTCATCCATTAATACTTGAGTGTCGTGTTCTTTCCTTAATAAGTATTTTAGTACATTATAATGACCAGCAGCGGCTGCTAAACACAAGGGCACTTTACCATCCTGAAATTGGTGTAATATTAATTAATAACTGTATAAATATTTAATTATTTAATGCTTATTATTCAATCCTTCACCTTTGTAACGGACATTGGGGATGCTCCGCTATCTATCAAGAGTTGAACCACTTCTAAGTAGCCATTTTTTGCCGTGTAGTGTAATGCTGTTAATCCATTCTGTTCAATAAATAAATTAAAAATAGCATTTTAAATACCTCGTCTAAGTGTATTTCTACTTAACTGTAATTAATTATCATAGTTGTATTTGTCGAGGAGAAATTTCCCAAATTGCCCAGAACATAAACCTTAATTGCCTTCGTCATAACTCAAGAAATAATTGGTTAAATTAGTGTAAATATTTGTTAATTCGGCGTAACGCGTATCGTAAAATGATAATTACACAAAATGTCAATGCCATGAATTTATGCATTTGTGTTTGCTTACATTATCTATTCTATTGGAAAACAAGAAAGAATATTTCAACACTAATTAACAGAATTTACTTTATAAATATTAAAATGCATCTTCCTTTGGTAAAATCATTGGAAATAGTTTACTTTTCATTAAAACCAGATGAATTAATAATTACAAAAATCTCTTCTACTAACAACATCGTTGTAAATAGCAAACATATACGACACACAAGGATCTTTTTTAATGAATTATCTTGATTTTCTTTAAGTGTACACGAAAAGAAACCTACGTGTCATTTTATATCACTTAAACAATCATTTTTTTTTACCGTAACATCGACTAATATCCTCAACGTAATGTCTAACTATGGGGTAGATCCCCTTGTATAATTTATAAAATAAGAGTATACAACCGCATAAATATAATAGACTCGTTATTGATCCTCGATGGATATTCCGAATTTAAACAATCAATTATTGACGAACACTTCATTTCTACATATTCCGTTCGTACGGTCAAACCTCTGAACAACGGCCACTGTCGGAAACATAAAAAGTGGCCGCTATTTGGAGGTTATTTGCAGCATTTCAGAAAAAAACGTTCCCGTGAAAATGGCCGCCATTTAGACGTGTCCGTTATTTGAGGTTCGACTGTTGTTACGCAAAAGCTTGTTGAATTTTAATCAATTTCACTCACATTGTCACCCGTGTTGATATCTGACCCTTGACCTAACAAGAGGCCCACCATATCTTTATGTCCGTTAGCAGCAGCCATATGGAGGGGCGTTCTTCCTTGTTTGTCGGTAGCGTGAAGTTGTTCGGTAGATCTGCTTAAAAGTAGACCAGCGGCGGCCAAGTGACCCCCACGCGCTGCCATGTGAAGAGCTAAAATTCCCTACAAATATATTTTAATGTAGCATTTTTTAATGAAAATAACAGGATATAGAGGAGTAAAAATGTATAAAAAATTACCTGCAATTCGGTCGATGCGTCAGTCTGTACGCCCGTGCTATTGAGAAGTACACGAACGGTACCTTCGTGACCATTATCTGCAGCAAGATGAAGCGGAGTAAATCCATACTATAATTATAAAAAAAAAACTTAATTAGCTATTTGAATAATTAATCTGGATCTTCCGGAGAATATATATGATATTAAATGNAATAAGAAAGAATAAGGAGACATTTCTATCATTTATATAATGTGAATTCCCCTAGAAGTCAATGAATGTTTAATCCAGTTTTAGAGGTCGACTGATCGGGAAAATTAATTTAAACAGAAAAAAATGCCTCCTTTAAATACACTATATTATCATTTTTTTTTCATTACAACAAAATAAGAAAGATTTAAGATAAAATGTTTCATTTCTCTGCTTGTTTGAAATAGTTAAAGGTATAATTTATCACACATCATATATCTGTAAAGGAAGATTCGACCATTCTGAGATTAATTTAATATTTAATTAAAGTTTTTACGTCTTCGCTGCTTCCGTCAGACGGTCTTTCGCTTCTTATATTTGCAGGTAGTTGAGTCAGCATTTCTCTAACGAAGGTTGTCTGTCCGAAACTCGCTGCCACGTGGAGCGCAGCCATTCCTGTCTGCAATACATTAAAAAAATAACTTAATTTTTGTCCTCGGATGACAGTTTATACCATTTTTTAACTCTTGTAAGCACCTTTTTACTAGTAATCCTCCAAGAAACTGCCGTCTTCAAAGCTTGAAGTACTTTCACGTGTCCGTGTTTGGCCGCTAAATGGAGCGCCGTGTATCCGTCCTAAACAGAGAAAACTTACGTTAGAAAATAAAATTTAATTATTCGAATTTCTATAAATTAACTTTCTTACTCCATTTTCGTCAGTGGCTGATGCTCCAGCTTCCAACAACACTTTAACTAATTTTGCGTGTCCTCCGGCAGCTGCTAGATGCAGAGCGGTATTATTGCTCTAAAAATACATAGAAATTTGCGTTAAAAGTCTTTAATAAATTCAGTCAAACCTCTGAACGACGGCCACTGACCGAGCACAAAATATGGCCGCTTTTCGGAGGTTATTTTGTAAGCATTCTCCCCCCAAAAACTATTCCTAAAAAAGTGGCAGCAGTTTAGAGGTATTCGTTATTGGGAGGTGACCGTTATTGGAGGTTTATTTATTTATAAAACTTTTCTTGTACGAAATCTTAATACTTGAAAGAAACAAAACATCGTTCGCGCGACGCTCTGCCGCTTCGCTTCGCGTGTAAAATCGGTTTAAAATTTATATATTTATTTAAAACAATAAATTATTACACATAATCATTAGCTTGATAATTTAAACCAAATAAACTTGGAGAATATAGTTTAATAATGATTAAAATGTATACAGTATATATTTTAATTAAGAATGCGACGTCGCGCTCGAAGCGTCGCGTTCGCTTCTCGCTTTAACACGAAGCGAAATCAATGTAAATGCACCGAACAAAAATTAAACTTTTTAAATGAATTCTTCGTAGAATAATATAAATATTTATTTATTACCTTATTTCTTGCAGTGGTGACGAGATGACGGTTAAACTTCATCAATTCTTTGATTACAGCCACGCTACCTTTCATGGCCGCTATATGAGCGCAGGTGAAACCGCTCTATACAGAATTAGCGTATTAATTATTTAAATATTTTAAATAAAAGATCATTAAAATAAAGAAATGATTATTTACCGAATTAGCCATTGAAACCAGTTCGGGTTTATGATGTAAAAATAATTTAACAATTTCCGGATGATCATTTTCCGCCGCTAATAGAAGAGGTGTTTGACCTTGCTAAAATATATAAAATAACAATTATTATTGTTTACAATATTTCTTTTTATATTAAATGCTTTATTTACATTATCGATGGCGTGTGCATCCGCATTTAGTTCTAAAAGTGTGCTGCATACGTCCAGCTTTCCCTTTTCGGCTGCCAAGTGGAGCGGAGTTTTTTTAATCTGTAAGAAAAGTACATCGGTAAGTATCCGCCATATTGGAAACGTAGCGCTCCCAGGCCGGTCGCATACAGTATATGCATTACTTACTAGTGTTAAAGCATCCAAAACGGCTCCGTGATCAGCCACTAGATGTTGAACAATCCCGTTGTAACCGTGTTTGGCAGCCAGATGAAGGGGAGTTAAACCTTTTTTAGATCGAGAATTAACGAACGCATTATTTTGTAATAAAATATCAACGACTTCGTGATGCCCGTACTCGGCCGCTAAGTGAAGAGCGGCCTTCCCACTCTACAATATAATTTTTGTTTAAATTAAATCTGGTTAAACATATTTAGATTTCTAAAATTAATAAAATTGCTTCCGTAAACTTACCTCGTCAAAAATATCCACTCTCGCGCCGTGCTGTAGCAAGACTTTAACTAGATTAGGATGTCCCGCGCGGCACGCGTAGAGCAGAGGCGACCATCCATACTGAAAAAAAAAATGAATCGAAATTGTAGTTTAAATTATGTAATTTCTTATTTTATTATTAATTTAAATTTACCTTAGATTGTCTGTTAAATGCAGACTGCACTTCTGCTGGCGATAAGTGCTCTAGGATCTCTTTTAGTATGTCTTCGTTTCCTTCTCTGCTACAATAGTGAATCGATGTTTCTTTCATCTAAAATAATTCATTTTTTGAAACATTAATAATGCCTGTCTCGACAGAGAAGTAATGTCAAAGTATGCTACATTCTGGCATTACTTCTATAGAAGGAACAGTTCAACAGCTAGTGTTGTGTGTGACAGGTACTGTACCATACGGGCTAAAGAATACAGATATTACAACGGGGCAATAACACCCGCATTAATATATGGAAGTAAATGTTGGGTATTATAAAAGAAACAAAATGGACATTGCAAGAAGCAAGAAACAAGAAGACTGCATACTACAGAGACAAGGTATTACTATGGATGACTGGTAATACATAGTAAATTACATGCTCGAGCATTAAGGAATCTGTATTATAGACAGCCAAGAATAGAAAAGCGAAACAAGAAGCACAGACCGAACAGTAGGAAATTATTAATACTACATTTAAAAATATTATATCAAATATCTTACCGCTTTATTCTCCATGTTAACATCCGATCCGCTTTCTAACAACAACTTCACCAAATCTTTATCTTCCGTGGGATAGTGAATATGTTGTTTAGTTATGGCACCCGCATAATGCATCGCGCTTTCTCCTTCCTGTCAATTAAATATCGACAAAATTAATGTATTATCATATTTTTACTTTAAATTTTACGTATTAATTTCATTAAACTTACAACGTTTTGCTGATTGACGAGCGAAACGGTGTCGTTCGAATGTGTACCTTGCCAATGCTCTAATAAAGAACGAGCAATTGGAAAGTGACAATTCTTGACAGCAACGTGTAAAGGTGTTTCCCCATTCTAAAATAAGCAATTTATATTATTTTTTGCAACGTAAGTCAAGAAAATGAAAGTAACCTTCGACCGTTACCTGTGTTTTTACATCAATTCCCGCTCCGTCGCTTAATAGCAGCATAACTGTATCCAAGTGCCCGTGTTTAGCTGCCACGTGTATAGGTGTTTCTCCAGTCTTGAACGTAAAAAATTCATTTATTTAAACGCATTTTATTGAAAAAAAAACAGTTTTTACTAATTTACTAATACTGTATTTGTAAGATTATTAAATTAATTATAATTACAACCAAATCTGGCGTGGCGGTATTTTAAATACGTGGAGGACGTTTCCGTAGAAAAACATATTTAAGATAATTATCATTATTTTAATTAATTAATCCTTTTATTAACGGTAAGAGTGATTTTAAAATAAGCCACTTACTTAACTTCTTATCTCTAGATGTATGGTATCTTAAAAATTAATTAACCATATTATACCCCGATAAAAATCTAGACGTATCTTTGATCATTAACATATATCGGGTTTAGCTTTATATGGAAAAATTTATTATCATTATTTTGCATGTGATAAATATGTTATTTTCAAAACAGAATCTTATAATATAATCGAGATGGGTTGATAATAAGAACAGAGCCGGTTAACGGTCGCTGCGAATCTTAATTATCGTTATCCCGGTGTGGTAAGCGGATATCTAAAAATTTTCAAGAGGATGAACCTAATTCTTGCACCCGATGAAAACGGGTAAGATCGGCTATAATCTAATAATCTTAATCTTTGCTATCGTTACTTTCCGTCCGAGCAACGCCGGGTTCATCCGCTAGTTTGAAAACAACGCCGATATCGCGTCCTTCCCATAAATCACTATATAAATACTTGCGAATATAATCATATTATAAAATATGACATATTTTTCTAGGAGTCGCAATCATTAGTTAATTAAGTACTTTCGAGGGTACTTGGCTCTCGCGCTTAGAGAATACCGAAAGAATTGTAAAAAATCAATCGTTTAAATAAGAATCCGATGTCTATGATTTCTTGATATTTTCCTTCATCCGCGAGAGGGCGTCGTTGGCAAAAACAGACGAAAAGTCGTCTGCTAAAGACGGAAGAGAAGAGACAATTATCGAAGTGTAGATACTCGAAGGACGTGTTCATTTATTTCTTTCTACTTACGTAAGGTTGACGTATCGGTTAGTTTACGCTTGTTGCGTTAGTAAAGCTGTTTTCATTAATTACTTGTACAGCTTTTGAGCCACTCTCGGTACATTCTCTCTCTATTGTATACAATAATGTACTTTTGGCAAACTCCCTCGCCTTTAATTACGTGTAATACTTTAAAGACTATTTCCTGTCACGCGCACGATGCTCGACCCCCGTCCTCCCCACCATGTACTGTACTCTTCTCCATCATCCTCCTCCCCCTAAACTGTACGCGTAATTAATGGATGGCCCCTTTAACCTATTAATTCGTCCTCGGAAGCAGTAACGGGCTGTGCAAAAAATAAATAAATAAATAAAATAGGGGTTGTCCGCGTATATGGATGTTGCTCGTGTGTTTGTATGTGAGTAGGTGGGGACACGATTTTGTTTATCTACTTTCGAGCTTAATAACTCCTCTGCCTTTTGTCGAAATTTTCTGAAGTTTTGCAGGGACGTTTGCTATTAAATTTTGGCGGTTAAAGGTCGACGGGGGGTGAGGAGATAAAGGGGGCTCGCGTGTGGTATCGAGTGGGGACGGGAGATTGCTTACTGTTCTTTCGATTAGTTGTATTTCCTTCGGAATTAGTACAAGATTGCCGTTGAGAACGAATCACGTAGGAACTCTCTTTTTGATGGAAAAAGTATGTCTATTTTCTATAATTTAGAAAGGATATACATTTCGGGCTTAATGCCCTCTTCGGTCCTAAAAATTATTATAAACAAGGAATAACTAATTATTAAAACCTTTGGGTAAAAGGTTTTAATAGTCAGTTATTCTCGACAGCAACCTTGTGTTAATTCCGAAAAAAATACAACATTTTATACGTTATTATCATTTACAATTTTTTTTGTTTTTAATTTGATAAAAATTATAATTATTTTAAATTTTATTTTCGTAGATTTTACAAGAATGTGTTTTTGTTACGTGTTTCGAATTTATTTATGTAATTTTTTTTATGAAGAGTAGACTAATCGGGTGAGTAGTCTGTACGTCATTATATGATATAGAATTACTTCGTAAATATAAAACTATGGTGTATATAATGATATATATATGCAGATTTAATGGTTATCTGGAGTCGAGTAAATCATTAAATTTACATATAATATAAAAATATGAATTAAGAGATTATTATAGGAATATTATCCATTTTATGACTCGTATTATTGCCTTCATTTAATATTTTTAGCCCATAAAAAACGTAAATTTAAAAAATAAATTATTCTTTGCGTTAATTCTGTGCCATTTACACGCACTTTTATGAAGATTTAATCTTAATTCATTATAAATATTATAAAAAGTGGTTTACTTCTATTAGTTAAACGTTTGGTTCCTATGTTTTAAAACTCGTGATCTTGCTTGTTAGTGAGGGTCGTTGTAAAAAATCTAATTTCATAATTAATTTATCAAGGGGTTCATAATTCCTAAGGGCAACTCTTATTTAAAGTTATGAAAATTTAATATTGTTTATAAAAATCCAGCAACGAGTCGCGTAACTTTTCTGGCAAGTTAAAATTTGCGCCATTACGAGATTTTTTTAAAACTTTTTATATTATTAATTATTATAAATGGCAGAAAGCTTAATTTTGAGGTAGAGGGTAGAAACAAGTTTTTTTTTTTTTTTTTAAATAATAATTGTTAGTGCTAATAACGAGTAAATTCATTAAGTCCGACTCCACTAGAGATACGGCACGTGACCCCGTATCGCCCCACTCCTGAACCTTTAATCACCAAAATTTAGTAGAATCGATCCCCCTAACATACAAATTTCCCTGAAAAATTTCAAAAATTTTCGACAAAAGGTATAGGAGTTATTAAGCTTCAAAGTGGGAAACAAAATAGTGCCTCCACACACACACACTAATATCCATACACACAGAAAAAAACCAACTTTTTTTGCATTTCTTGACGTTTTGAAGTCCAAAAATATAAAAATCTTGGGGGGGGTCATTTTTTGACAAATCGCCACACTTTCCCTCTTGTATATAACAGCAGGGAAACCAAACATAAACAAATATTTAAATTTTAAAATGTTAAATACACTCTAATTTAATAAAAAAAAAATTATTTATTTCAGATTATTTTAAAATAAATTTAGTGGAAAAAATATGTTTTAACGTATTTTCCGGCATATAAAACGCACTTTTTTCCCGGAAAATACCGAAAATGGAGTGCTTCTTATACGCTTGCATTTTTTTTTTTATTGTTTTAACAAGCTTCGTTCATTGGTGTAAGCATAAAAATACTGTATTTACAACTTTATCCAAATTAAATAATAGCTAAAAACTAATTTCTTACACTAAAATTCAATAAAAACTGTATTTTTCACCTTGACAGAAATCAATAATTTCATTTAGAAAGAGATATAAAGAACTTTTTATATATAACAATACATAATAAGATTAATTTCGATTAAACAGATTTATTTCATTCATTTAAAACAAAGGGGAAAAAACCTAAAATTTTCAACAAAGGTGTTCGTCCATTAAAATAATGAAAATCCTTACGAATCGATCTTTGAATAGTGTATTGTTAGACATTTTTACTATAAATTAATTAATTGATTATAAAGCCAGACGTATGATTGTCTACGTAGCCTATAAAGCCATCGACATATAATTAAATACACCACGTTTTTGGCAAACTTGACCTTAAAACTACTTATAGATATCAGTTTGGAACTTATAAATCTATATATTAATTGGTAGTAGTGGCAATGATACTAAGTACAACATCACTAATTGTATTTCTTAAGCATAAAAATACATTTTAAAAGTAAAATTAAATGTTCTTATATTTAATAATAATAATATTTATATAGTTTTTAAATTTGCATTACCTCTTGTCTTGCGTTGACTTCTGCACCACTTTTTAGTAACAGCTCCGAGCATCTTAGACCCTTATTAACTCTTGCAGCTATGTGAAGAGGTGTTTCCCCTTCCTTTAGTTAGAGATTTACATACCTTGTATTAATATATTATTATTTAAATAATTGTTAATCGAGAGAATAACTTACTTTTCCTGCTTTAATTTGAACTTGTGCTCCGTAACCTAATAAAATCTCTACTACTTGAGGTTGATTAGCTTGAACTGCTATGTGCAAAGCTGTGAAGTTATCCTAGATAGATGAATTGAGCTTTTTAATTTAATATATTAATTAATTAATTAATTAGCGAAATAACAAGCTTATTTAAGTATAGATACTGTAGAAAAGAGTAAAATTCAGTACAAAACATCTGAAGATAGAAAGATATACGAGGAGGAAGGAAAAAAAAATGCTGCGAGATGTGGAGCCTGGAATTGGAAGACAGATATAATAAAGTAAGGTGAAGAGAAAGATGATGATGAAGGTAGAAACAGGTTTAACGACATTTAACGACCTATAAATGTCAAGTAATGATTTTGATGTTTAATTATATCACGGGAAACTTCGTATATTTTTAAGAATTTCAATTAAGATTTTTTTATTAAATAATAAACACTTGTCTTATGAAACCGAATAGAGATTTAATAATTATTGAAAGGTTCTGCAACCATAAATCAATGATATACTAAGAGTCTGAAGATATTCTTTTGATGTATTTTGATAATTATTAATGATAAACTATCTGCAATATTCCTTGACAGTTTTTTCTTTAAAATCAAATTAAAATATAAAGTGATAATGAGGCAATACAGAATGTCAATGAGATCGAAATTATCGTATATTGTATTTTAAACGATGATAATTTACCAATTAACTGATTACATAATTTATAATTATTGCATACAAAATCATATTAATGTATTTATTTGAAAAAATTTCCTAAGTAACCAATTTATCTTCAGAGTTTTACATTAAAATCGGAGCATAGCAATCTTATAACGTTTTTATTTCAAGAGAAATGTAATATAGATTACTGTGTATCCTTATTATATGACAGGAATTTTAATTTAAAATTTAAATTTTCCGCAGAAAATAGCATAGCAATCTTATAACGTTTTTATTTCAAGAGAAATGTAATATAGATTACTGTGTATCCTTATTATATGATAGGAATTTTAATTTAAAATTTAAATTTTCCGCAGAAAATATCATAAAAACATTTTTAAAATATCAAGGTTTTTAGTACATGTATAACCAAATTTTTCCTATTTTATCATCAATGATATAAATATTTATCGTAAATAATAATGCCGCTGATATATTTTATGATAATAATTTTACAAAGAGTTTTTATGTCAAGTTTTTTAATATAAATAAACACTTTAACAAGAAAACAGTCTAAATTTACTAATAGTTTCTTAAAATTTCTTATTAAATTTCACAAATTCCTCNGATTATTCTTAAGCATTTATATATGTGTGTATAAAAAATAAAATTATATTTAACTCGATTATAAGTTAAAAAAATGTTAATAATTCTAATTTTATAAATTTCTTTTCAATAAATGACATAAATTAATTATTCTTACTTTATCTTTTAGCATTCGAGAGTACCATTAACCTTCTAATGGCAAATTCAGCAGAGGACTTCCTATATTCAATAAAAATTTTAATTATAATCCAATTTGCTTTCCTTTAATCGTAATTAATTAACTTTAATTTTCATCATTACGCTTTATCGCGGCACGACTCTAAAATTGGCCAGCGACTTGCGACTTGTCGCTTTATCGCGGCACGTCGCTCGCCAGTTTCAGAGCCTCCATTTGTATTTTTTTTTTTTTTTTAAATAAGACTATAGAAACACGTACACACCTTAATCGCACATTTACTTAAATGGAAACAAATGCCACAAAATAATTTTTTTTGTTAAATTAAAAAGATTCTCGAAATTATCGATAGGAAAAAATCAAATGTCTCTGTGTCGTAGGGACTTAAATTACGTTTCTTAAATCAATTTTTTAAGTGGGTAATTTATTTATTTATTAAATGAAATTAATTTGAACTTAATTTTTACGTTTATTGCTTCACAAAACTGATTGTACATCGAGTAGAGGAAAAGTTAATGCGCCTATTTATATTGCAGATTTCGTGACTTGGATACGATTTCTTGTCAATCCCCATTTTAGCTGTTTATTCTTGAAATTTCGAAGAGAAAAATTACTAAAAATCTTAAAAATTTCTCAGTAATTTTAAAATCAATTTTATTTTATGATATAGGCCTATATATTATCTAGATATCTTCAGTTGTTATAAAATGATAAATGTTGTATTTGATTTAAATTTTTTCCTTCGTTTTAAGCTCTTAAATATATTAATAATGATAATAATCAAAGCTAAAATTTTGTTTTGATATAAAATTCGATATTAATTCGAAGAATTTGTCGTTATTTCTTCTAAAAATTTAGTCATTTTATAAATTAGAATTTTATAATTTTCATAGATGTTTTCTCCTGACATTCAAGCTATTGTCTATTGGACGACAGAGGATCAATAGAAGAATACAATGGAGGAGGCTGCTACCGAGTACACACCCATAGGAGGTTCTAAAGCTTTCCGTAAAGTTCGCATCGATACATTTCATACATCTGTAAGTTTTAACAGCTTACAGAATATCAATTAAATTTATAACCATTAAAAATGGCTATAAAGAAGTATTGGGATGTTGTAAACGTTGTAACGTTCCTAATATCGAACAAATTACTAAATTAGTTTCTTTATCTGGGTCAGTTTAGATAATTTAATGTCGGCATTCGAGGTATTTTTACGTATAAAAAAAGTCATACTTACGTTTGTTTTAGCATCGACTTGTTCCCCTTTCTGGAGCAAAGTTCGAACGACGTCGACGTGCCCACCCAGCGCCGCTGTATGTAGGCATTTTGCTCCCGCCTGAAAAAATTTAATGATTATTTTAATAAAAATAAGAATTTTTATTGTTAATAATTAGTTAATAAAGTAATTTATGTTAACTAAATCTATTTTTTTTTATAACAGAGACTACGTAATGCTCGGGGAAGTTTCATACATTCATTCGGCTTGTGTTTTTACTTGACAGCATACTTAATATTGAACTTATTGACTGATCATAAAAAATTAAATTTTAGCATAATTTAGTATAAGATATTAATGTATGCACGTACGAATCTATAATTTGACATAATAATCTAGAGATCGAGTTTTGTTTAAAAAGCTGCTATTCTGCTGCATTAACATATGATATAAGACAAAGTTATCTGTTCGAATCTGATATAAATGCATCATATACGGAGATTAATAGTTTCCTCCTTATTCAGAGAATGCTTTTATTAATAATTTTGCATGCCTTGTATTCAATTTCACTCTTTTCGTTAGAATAATTCGAGTTTTTTATATTCAGCAGTTTATATTCTTGTTTTAGAAATATTTGTAGTGACATCACAATTCTAACAATTAGATCCAGATTTATACATAAGCTAAGAGGATAAGAGCCTGTTATAGACTATAGTTTAGAATAAGAAGTCTAAATCCAATCCAACACTCATAGTGATGGATCAATTAGTGAGAGGTTTTAAGCAAGTACGGGCTTGATAGGTCCTTTTTATATAAGTTTATATAATAATATGCTCGTACACACTGTACTTAATATAAGATTACTGGCACGCGCACCCGAGTTCATAATAGTTTATCGATAAACGTATAGGCTACTATATTTTGCGTATCTGAGACCTCTGTAAACTCAAGTACTGTACATGTACTGTACCTAGACAAAAAGTAGATTGCTTAGCCTGAAATTATTATTGTCTATTATAGCCTGAAATCACCTAATAGTCTGAAAGCGCGCGAACCAAAAGGGTTCGTGAACTTGGAGGAAATAAAATTAACTTCTTATTTTTACTACCTCTAAATGAAATTCATTCTATTCTTCAATAAATGAATTAATAATATCTGTAAAGCGTTGACTTCTGCACCACTTTTTAGTAACAGCTCCGAGCATCTTAGACCCTTATTAACTCTTGCAGCTATGTGAAGAGGTGTTTCCCCTTCCTTNTATTATTGTCTATTATAGCCTGAAATCACCTAATAGTCTGAAAGCGCGCGAACCAAAAGGGTTCGTGAACTTGGAGGAAATAAAATTAACTTCTTATTTTTACTACCTCTAAATGAAATTCATTCTATTCTTCAATAAATGAATTAATAATATCTGTAAATTTTACATAAATATATATTAAATCACAGATAGTTTCTCACCATTTTAAAGCACTAATTAGAACTAGTAAACAGCTAAACTTACTCCAACGCTTTCTAGTAAACTAAATTGCTAAACATTGCTGCTATCAATCTAATATATTTACTTGTATCTTTTCGGTCGTGCTGCAAAATCGACGGAAAACACGAAGAATGTTTAATATATTCAATTATAGATCACCCGCATAAATTTAACATTATCTTAAATTGGTTATTCAATCACAAGAAAACGTTTATTAAAATCGATTATAATGTTTCCTTCGTTCTATAGTAAAACGAGGAAAAGGTTATTGAATTAATCCTTAAAACACGGGTATTTTTTAAAGGTTTCTTCATTTCTTTATTATTATTATTTTTTAAAAATGAAGGAAATCACGTATAAATGAGCTTAAACCTTCACATTCAATTGATGAAGGAGATGATTATTTCCAATATTTTTTAAAAAATAACCAATTATTTTAATAAGAATAAAAAATATATATATATATTTACTTTATTAGGCATGTGAAGCGGAACTCCTTTCTTCATAAAAATCATAGCAGTATTGGGATAACCCGCTTTAGATGCAATATGCATCAATGTATCTCCATCCTAGAAAGGTAAGGATTTAAATCAATTTATTGCTTTTATGTGTGTATTTTTATGAATAGAAACGTACCTACTTTTGTTCTGAGGAAAATTGAAGCTTTAAACTTCTCGATAAGTAATTCAATGATGCTGTTGTGACCATTTTGGGCCGCCAAATGAAGTGGTACGCGATCATTTATATCACACAGGTTGGGATCGGCTCCGTGCTGATAAAAATACTTGATCATCTGCATGTCACCGTCTCTTGCAACGTAATGTAAAGGTGTTTCTCCTTTGTGCTAAACATATAAATTATTTTTAAAACAACGTAAATGGGGTGAGGAATTTAGGGAAGAAATCCTTAATGAGTTCTGTAATCAGTTTTCTAGAACATAAGCTGTCCTCCGCGATATATAAAGTCAAAACTCTACCTATGCTTTTCTTATAGATTATTGGTTACAGAAGTTAAAAGGAAGTGACGTATGACGTACGATCATACCAGACAATTGTAATATCAGGTGGTCATATTAACGCATTTACAATTAATTATAATCTAAATATTTTAGTATTATTATCTCCTAAGCAGTTATGACATAATTATCCTACAACCAATCCTGTAACCAATTATGACGTAAATATTTTAGTACCATTAACCTTCTAATGGCAAATTCAGCAGAGGACTTCCTATATTCAATAAAAATTTTAATTATAATCCAATTTGCTTTCCTTTAATCGTAATTAATTAACTTTAATTTTCATCATTACGCTTTATCGCGGCACGACTCTAAAATTGGCCAGCGACTTGCGACTTGTCGCTTTATCGCGGCACGTCGCTCGCCAGTTTCAGAGCCTCCATTTGTATTTTTTTTTTTTTTTTAAATAAGACTATAGAAACACGTACACACCTTAATCGCACATTTACTTAAATGGAAACAAATGCCACAAAATAATTTTTTTTGTTAAATTAAAAAGATTCTCGAAATTATCGATAGGAAAAAATCAAATGTCTCTGTGTCGTAGGGACTTAAATTACGTTTCTTAAATCAATTTTTTAAGTGGGTAATTTATTTATTTATTAAATGAAATTAATTTGAACTTAATTTTTACGTTTATTGCTTCACAAAACTGATTGTACATCGAGTAGAGGAAAAGTTAATGCGCCTATTTATATTGCAGATTTCGTGACTTGGATACGATTTCTTGTCAATCCCCATTTTAGCTGTTTATTCTTGAAATTTCGAAGAGAAAAATTACTAAAAATCTTAAAAATTTCTCAGTAATTTTAAAATCAATTTTATTTTATGATATAGGCCTATATATTATCTAGATATCTTCAGTTGTTATAAAATGATAAATGTTGTATTTGATTTAAATTTTTTCCTTCGTTTTAAGCTCTTAAATATATGAAAAAACTAATATTTCATATAATAAATTATTAATATTATAGTAAATATGAATATAAGGTAGTTCAAAAGTCAGTTAACCGCACTTGCAACCTTAAAATATGTTTAGGTTAACTGACTGTTGGGTCATACTGCGTGCATCAAGATTCATTCAAGATTTATTTAAATATTTATATATTTTAATTTATATTTATAAAAGAAGTTTTAAAGAATTAAATTTATTTTGTTTTTTTAAAATAATTATTAACGAAATTTTATAAATGAACTGTTTTAACTTTCTACTAGGAATTTTCTAGGAAAAGATTTTAACATTTGATAAATTCTTATCGAATGACCTTTTTTTAATGGGTCGATGTGGATCTCGAAAGAGATTTTGAAAGTTTATTTTTTAAATATATTTATGCACGTAATTAACTTCAGAATTAATAAATTAAAATTATTCCATTGAATAAAAATAATTCTTATTGATGGAGATTTCTCATAATTATAATTAATAAATTCGAGTAAGTCTTTGATAAAAATGTACAAAATAACTGTATACAATTTATAAAATAGGTATAAGGCCTAGGAAAGATGCGATAGAGTCCTTCTAAGCCCATATGTAGTTGATTTACGATATTATCGTTTATATACGTTGATATGTGAATCTAAAATGAGTCTCATTTTTTTTTAGAAAACCACAAATATATACGAATAAAATTAATAAAAACAAACTAAAACGATAATTTTCACCATTTATTGAAAGAAACTCTAATTTAACTCTCTAACCTAGGAAAAGAGCCTTTTAAATGGCCCTTTGGCCACTTGTATTTGGGCTTATAAATATATACGAATATAGCATAGAGCAGAAAAGGCACGACTACTACTCGCCACATTAGTGGCTGCAATTTGAAAAAATTGTACACCTATAAATTCCCGCTGTCATCTGTCTGTCTGCCTGGCTATCATTCTTTAATTAATTTCGATTTTAGATAGTGAAAGTCGAGATCAGACATGGAAAGATTGGTGGCAGGAAGCTCCGATTAACTATATATGAATGTCCGATATAGACCAGAAATCAGGTGATTTTATTTAATTCAAACATTTCATCCACAACGGAGTTAAATAGATGACCGGTATGTGTTGTTATCGGGAAAAGTATGATGTATAGGAGAAAGATAATAATTTGAGATCGAAATCATATATTCTAAATTAAACAGATTAAAAATTGTAGCCCGCAATTGTGACGATGTCACAATAATTTTTGCACGTANCAACGGAGTTAAATAGATGACCGGTATGTGTTGTTATCGGGAAAAGTATGATGTATAGGAGAAAGATAATAATTTGAGATCGAAATCATATATTCTAAATTAAACAGATTAAAAATTGTAGCCCGCAATTGTGACGATGTCACAATAATTTTTGCACGTAGACATTCTTCTATTTATAAATATATAAATAATATATTATTATTAATTATTATGTACTTACATTTTGGGCATTGATAGTGGCACCCGCCTCTACTAAAAACTTCAGCATTTCCAAATCTTTTCTCAGTGTGGCCAAGTGTATGACCGAATCTCCTGTTGTAGGTCTTACGTATTCTAACTGTTCTTTGACTTTATCCAATAGCAACTCCCTACAAACTCCATGATTTCCACACTCTACAGCCAATAACAAAGGATTGTCTCCATCCTGCGAGTCAACATTTTGTTCTTTAGAATCCATAATATGATTTTAAAAAGGTAAATAACAATTCAGCAGCGTTAGAAAACCTCGTATCGAACACGCAAACTCCATAAAGATTTATCATTAACAAAAGAATCGTTACCAACGTGTATTTTTTTTATAACTTAGCGACACTTTAAGAGAATTGTGACATACGTTGATACAGATTGTTAGAACGAAGCATTTACAATGCCTAAAATAGGATCTAAAATGTTTATAGATCAATAAACAGTATATACCTATACTCGTATGTATAATGTTACATAACTTAGTTTAAATATTCTTTTTATGAACAAAATTTTAAAGTGGCCCAAAAGTCAGGTAACCGTATTTTATTTTTTGCACGAAAAGTCAGCAATTTGTGTGAGTATTAAAGTGTTTTAAGTTTTGTATTAATGAAGAAAGAAGAACTGTCTTATTATAAGACAGTGATTTAGCTTTTACAATTGTTAACTGACTTTTAGGGCAATTGTTTAAGTGAAAAAGTTATCATTTTTTTTTAAATGTAATGTTTTTAATTTAAATTTTATAACGATTATTCTTAAGCATTTATATATGTGTGTATAAAAAATAAAATTATATTTAACTCGATTATAAGTTAAAAAAATGTTAATAATTCTAATTTTATAAATTTCTTTTCAATAAATGACATAAATTAATTATTCTTACTTTATCTTTTAGCATTCGAGCTTCTTTTCCATAAACTCTTAGTAACATTTGGAGTGGTGCCAATGCAGCTCCGGTTGGTCGAGAGCATAAAATGTGAATTGGCAATTGATCTTTGGGCTACGATAAATAAATATTTTAGTACCATTAACCTTCTAATGGCAAATTCANACATTAATTATTATAAAATTTAATTAAGAATGCAATAAATAATACGTTTTTTTAAAAAAAATTGACTTCAGATTCCTGAATTAAATATACAAATTACATTTCTTAAAATTAATAATATATATATATATAAATGATATTACTCATTTAATTTTATTATTATCTAACCTTTAAAATAAAGAAAAATATTCGAATATATGCGTCATGCTATATTAATCAATGATTTTTTTAGTATAATAGCTCTATAGATTTCTTGTTAACACGTGTTATCATTGAACGTTATGTAAAAATCTTACATGAGATTCTACGAAATTTTTAATGACTTTTTGGGGGGAATTTTAGAGAATAAAGAGTGAAGTTTGAAAGTGATTAATTTAAAAAATGTTAGTAAATTTTAATTCCATTTTTAAGAGGCACAAATATTTTTTCGGGTTGTATTAAACACATAAGACTTTGAGATGCATCTTTAGTTTATTAAGAAAGATTTTTTGTATTTCTGAAATTTTTATGAAATCCTCGGTATAAATCATATAGAATTTACATGATTTATTTTTTCTTTATTTATTTATTTTAACTCTTTGTTCTTTCTGCCAGAACTCAAAAATGTTTCAACTTTTCTAATAAATCTATCTATTGGAGAGTGGTAGAAATATTACTGATAACAATTTTACATAAAAAGCTATTTTCGAACAGAATTATTTATTAAAATTCTTTACAGAAGTTTTACGTATCTATTTATGCTAAAATATTAATAATTTGATGAGAAGATAGAATGTTATAAATGTAAAAACTGATACAAATTCATATTAAACGAAATTACTGAAAAAACATAAAAATATTTATCTGATTTCATGAAATTCTCTAAAATAACCAATAACCATAGACTAATTTTTCACTATTTACTATGATATAATTTCCTTCCACTAAATTTCAAAATTCCTTACTTAAGCATCTTAAATAATTTATTAAATTGCATATTATTTATGCTCATCTATAACCATCTTGAATAGCTTATAATTTTCATATACAGCATAAAAAACGAAATAATTAATTATATTCTTTATATATTTTTAAGGATATTTGAAGAAGATATATTCCTTAGATCAGAGTGCAGAATTGTGAATTATCTTTCTTCCATATTTAGTCCAGTTGTTAGTATCCACCGATTGAATACTACACATTCATTGAGTGATTTTTTCTGCTCTGTGTGATATTTTAAATAATAGAATTTTTAATACGTATTTTAAATAGAAACACTAAATATTATATAGTAAAAAAGGACTAAATATGGCGTGTTTATTCCTGAAATTAGTATTCCATCTAGCTGAAAGATGAATAGAATTTACGTAAAAAAGTTATTTAGAAATGCAATATTTTAATTTTCAGAAGATATTCCATACACAAGTCTTTCGAGGAAGTGTTTTCTTTTGTTATTTTTATTTAATAGTTAACAGATATTAAATAAAACAATGTCAATCACCTCTAATATCTCTCTAGGTGAAGAAAAGTCGATTTTTTCAACGAGATGCATTGAATGATTTCTTATTGTAAGTGGTAAGTTCTGTTAGGAAGAGTTCTTCTTGACATTGAGCGATGTCTTTCCCACCGTTATGATATATGAGTACTTCCTGGTCTTTTTTGTAGTTTTTATATGAAACAGATATCTTACCAGTTATAAAAACTGTAACATAAATTGAATGCAAACAGTGGCGTAGAAGAGTCACAAATGCCTTGTGTCAGGAAATTCACTTTGTAGAATACTGAAGGTTGTTTTCAGATTCTTTTGGACTAGATTTACTATTCTGATGAAAGGCTTGGATTCGTTGTAAAGTAGTATTTACATACAATAATGTTCAAGTAGAGTTCTTACTACTCGCATCTTAGACACAATAGAAACGATTTTCGGCTCTTTACGAGTTCTCAGAGGAGATTTCTACTCTTATAAAAACTACAGTAGAGTAGATTATGGGGTCATCAGCATCTCTGATTAGTCAGCTATTTCATCGGATGCAAACAAAATTAGTTTGTAAAATACTTTGTTGTAAATATATCAACACAAGAAATGATGATAGTAACATTATATTAATGTAAGTGTTATTTTTGTATATTTAATTTTTTGGATAAATGTATTTTTTTAATAAAAATTTGTTGCAGTTTGCTCTTCAACTTTGTCGTTTTTTTTATTTTCTATTCCATAGCTGCTTAACCTCTACATTGTCTAGTCCTTCCTATCTCTACGTATTGTGTCTATAACAGAATGCTGCGATTCATCATAATTTTTCAATGTATCGTGACTGTTCCAAACGGACTTAAGGACGATAACCTTCGTTTAGTCTTTTAAATACAATTTTCTTACAGTCCTATTTCCTTAAATTTTTCATACACTTTAGACATTACTTTTACGATATCTCAACATCCTTTCTTTATAAGTATAATTATATTAAGCTTTTTATTTTTATAATTAACATTTATTTTTACAAGCTATGATTGTAATTAAAGTAACTTCTAATTACAGTTTACAATATATTTAATAACAATTTGAAAATATTGAAGAAAATTCAATTAAAGTAGTCAACAACACAGCAAATTTTCTATCAAATAGATTATAAATCACGGTTAATTCAAAGAGAATTTATATTATGGATGCAGTTATACATTACTAAGATCCTACATCGAGTCTATGTTGAAACTTATAACTTTTCTTTCATAATTTATTCAAATCTCGATTTGCATTTTAGTAATGTCGTTTTTTTTACAGGAGAATACGTAGAAGAATGACATTTTCTGCAGTTTCTCAGAGCTTTTTTCTTCTCCAAGCTTCCACAGCAACTCTGCATACATCTCCTTAAACTATAATATATATATATGTAGGTAGCTTTATTTTTATATCTATCTAGATATACATGATGGTTTAAAAGTCAGTTAACATGTTATTCATGAAGAATAACATGCATCCGTTCCAAACCGTTCCATTTTAAAATATATTTCAGTTAACAGATTTTTGGACCAATTTTTACTCATCTTCTCTACAACTGGTATCAATACCAGAATATTATTTCATATATATTTCATGAAAAATGAAGAAGTAAATACTTTTCTCTTGATTTAAGGTATTTACTTACAACTATATTAATTTAATTCGTTTTTCCTCCATTAAGGTTGCCCTTTATAATTAATAGGTTAATCGTATTTCGAAGGATATTATGTAAGAGAGGATGTGAATTTCGTGATTATGCTAATTTATTCTTATTTGTAAGAATATATGTATTACAGTCTTTATTCTTTAATAAATTGCCCTATATAATTTTACTAAAAATAGCAGAAATTATCTATTACCACAGTTTAATTTAAGGGTAAAAATTTGTTACAATCTTACACGTCTGGTAAAATTAAGATAAATTTATTTAAAAAGATTTTTCGAGTACAGTAAAGTTCTATGTACAGAATAATTTCACTTTTAATCGATTTAAACGTACGTTTAAGATTCTTAACCTTTATTATAAAAATAAATTGAAGAGAAAATTAGACTTTAACGCCCAAATATTCACTGACGTGAAGTAATTCGCATGCAACGAATATATAAATTTTTTTAAAATTTTATTTCCCATTTGAAGAATATTTTACTAGTTTTTTCAAATAAGAAATTAAAATAATAATTTAGCTAAAAGTTTTCCAGTAGAATAATAATTTTATTAAGTAATTTTCTTGGGCAAAAGAATAATTTTATCTCTCTTCATTTTTGTATTTTATGCAATTTAGATAAGTCTGGATTTACATATAAATTAAATAAGCTTATAGCTTAGGGCCTCAAGCTACGAGGCCTCTTTTGTGTATTATTATTGGCTTAGCTATGGCTTATTATAGATTAGTGCCTCTCTCTTTTCTATGTATTATTGTTTGATGAAAGGAAGTAACATGTGTAGCTTAGGGGCTAAGTCTATGACCGTGAGTTTGATATAAATTATAAAGCTAATTTTTTTAAATATTATTATATGATTTTATCTGTCGATAACTTACCCCTCCTGGTATATGGGGATCTGCTTTTCTACTTAATAGTAATTTAATCATGTCTTCTTTAACATTGCTAGCAGCCATATGCAATGCAGTCATCCCTTCCTTTAAACAAAATAACATATATATTTATTTTAAAAAATGTTATTTTATTATAAACAAAACACATAAAGTATATATATTGCGTGGAGTTCAGTGAACATTTTATACATCAAAAGATGTCCAAATACATTATTTCGGATGCAGGAAATGGGATTGATAGTTCTAGAAAGAGATCAGATAAGAAAATTAGGCAAAGGTAAAGGTATTATAGAGGCCAGATAGAAGTAGAACAACCGACACACCCTATGCTACTAGTAAATGGCGTGTGCATGAAAAATGTTAGCAGTTTTGATTGAGAACTTACTGAGAAGAAGGTGGGTCTGATATGGGTTTAACAGTAAGTAGCACCCTTGAGATAGGAAAATTATATTCAAATTCGTTATCAACAAAACAAAGAGAAGAATAATTCAAAGAAAATCTTATAAACTATGAAATTTTAAAATAAAAAATAAAGGTTAACCCCAAGTTGAAAAACAGTAGTAAAAAAGCCAAATTTAATGTAGAAAGTGTCAATATTATTCATTTTTAAGAGACTATTTACATAAATAAAAAGTGTTGTTACTCCATTGAAATATATTTTTGTGTAATTGTTAATCATATATATATATTTTGGAAAAATTCCAAAATTTACTTTGTAGTTTTTAAAATGCATAAATCCTTTTTTATTTATATTATTTTATATTTAATTAACAAAAGTCTGATCAGTCAAAGATACAATTAATCTCTTTGCTACCCCCCTTTGATTTTGGTTGGACTCTTCTAACGTAGATCGATTTTAGATATTTATGTCTTATACTTTTATTCAGGATTCCTTTAGTAAAATATTGTTAACAATGTAATTTTATTGAAAATATAAATTCTTTTTGTTCTTTGATAATATAAAATAATCATTTGAACTCCTTTATCAAAACATAAAAATAAATATTTTAAGCATATATTCGTTAGAAAATATAAAGTTCACTTTACACGCCATAAAAAATTATAATATTTAAAATAATTTTCCAAATATCCACGCTTCGATACATTTTAATTTAGAGTTTCTTCATCAAAATTTCTAGCAAATGATCTAAAAATAAATTTCTTAAAGTGTAATTCAGTTCTGTTATGAAGTTTTGTTAAGTCTCTCGAGATACCACACCCTATAAATCTATTAAATCGCAAAGAAAAAATGTTATTGAAATATAATAATTAGTTTTTATTCCATTTTATCATTTAACTTAGCTAGTTTTAAAATTTAAAGATCAATTTACCTTCTTAAAATATGCCTTTATTTTACATATATCAAGGCATTAAAAATATATAAATTCATTTCACGCTATTAAATCGTCAAAGCATAAATTATTACTGTGTTTTTTAATAATAAATACAACACTTTTATTATAAAAATTATGAAAAAATTAATTCCAAAATTTATCCCTCATAAAATAGTAATTTATTACACAATTTAAAAGAAAACAATTCCGAAATTTTTATAATAAAAAAATATNAGAGCATATATTTTAAACTAAATAAATTAAAAATAAGATTAAAAATTGCAGCCCGCAATTGTGACGATGTCACAATAATTTTTGCACGTATATGTTTATATAACTATATATTTATTTATTTTTATTTATTTTTTCCATCTAAATTCAAATCAGTTAGTAACAGTTAAGCATCACGATAATGGGAGATGTCAATAGATTGCTCGTTATTAAACATTCAAAAGATACAGCACGAACTAAAGCTTCCTGTTCGTATCAATAATTCAAGCATTAATGAAATATTCAAAAGAACGAGTTGATTCAGTAGCAGAACGTAATCATTTCGACACTTTTACTGCTTTTGACTGAATGATAATAATAATTAACTTAAAGATAATTGTTTTTAAAATATTCGTTAATTATACGCTGCGATAATTTATTATATTTTTAATATTTAAACATTTATCCACTTCAACGCCTCGTTAGAGTTACGAGATGCATCCCCGCAATTCACGTATACGTGCAGTGAAGTGTTATTTACAGGCGCTTAAAGATTAATCCTTTCTCCCAATCAGGAAGCTCTTCTCGAGTTTCCTGCTGCTGGTTTATGATCGATTTGACATATTGTCAATCAGTTAAATTTCTTTCTAGATTAATATGTATTTAAAACATATTTAATATTAAAGAGTTCACAAATTTGTAAAAAAAAAATATATTTCCAGCCTTCTAAATAGAAAAAATATCGAGACATAATTCTTACATTTATAAATATTAAGAATTTTTATTTACTTACCAAATTTCTTGCATTGACATTTATTCCTATATCTATAAGTTTTTCAGCCACGATTAATCTGTTATCTCGTACAGCATACATTAGAGGAGTATATCCATTAGCCTATAAAAATAATATTTTATGTATAATATATCTATTGTTTCTTACGTTTATTATACTTGTAAAGTCTGTCGCACGTTAAAAATGTATATAAAAATCACCATTTATTATTGAAATACATTTCCACTTTATGTCAATAGGAAGTTATAAAAATAGATTAATGCATTCTATATCCGGTTTGCTTCTTTGTTCAGATTTTAATGCATAAATTAATGCAAAAAAAAAAGCAAATTTGTAAAGAAATTGTGTAGAAGACTTCTTGTAAATAAATATTCACAACGTTTCTATTATTGTTACTGAAATTGCTAGATAATTTCTAAAAGTTTTTCTAATATTTCTGTAGAATTGAATGTAAATCATTCTATATTCCACTTGCTTCTCTGTCACATTGCTTTATTGTCTTTATTGACATTTTACTTTAACAAATCGGTGCAAAACATCAAAAATTTTAAAAGGATTATTGAGAAAACTTCTTATAAAGAAACATTTATTATTGGAGAAAAATGTTAGATAATGTCAAATCTCTAAACACTTAAAAATTGATTCCAAAAATAAATCGTCGGCATATATTTATATAATTAAGTATAATTATGTTAATCAATGCTTTACTTATATGGCTTATACGAATTTGACCTCATTACATCAGGTTAAAAAGAACGATCAGAGAGTGGAAAATGTAGAATTAGGTTAACCGTATAACAATGTTAAAATATTCTACTCTTGTGGGTAATAATTTCGATTTCCCTCGAGATTTCCATAAAACATCGCTAGTGGCAATGAATGATGTAACATTTTGAACAATAATTTTCATGTGTTTTATCACTTATATGCAAAATTTATTTACTAATTTTGTTCTTTTTTTTTAGTTCTCGATACTGAATTAAGAACCGCAAAAATTCTTAGTAAATGCTTATTTTTTAGCTTAAAAATAATGTTTTTTTTTAAGAAATAAATGCCAAATATTTTATATTTAAATATTCTAGAACTGAATAACATTCAAAATAAAAATTCATTCACGTTATTTAAGGGTGTGGTTTGAATAAAGTCTGCATCATTCCCGCTTTGTTTTCGGAATTATTGCTTTATCTAGTCGAAATCTATTTGCTCTTACGAAATAGTTTTTGCAGATTTTTTAATTTTTAATACTGAGAAATTTACTTCTTATTATTAATTTAAAGGAAAAATATAAAGGGAATTAATAATCTTTCTTCATATTTTAACTAATGATAAATTACGAATAATGATTTAAAGAAAATGCTATAGTTAGAGTTTTGATTTAGATTTTATATTTACATTATAATGTTTAAAATTAATGTTATTATAATTTTTTTAATTTTAATTAACAGAACATTTTCACAATTTATGAAGGTCAGAGATTGATAATATGTAGTCATATCACGAAAAATAGGGAATATGGGAAAGGAGAATGTTAGATTTATTAATACTAGAAAGGATATCGAAGATAATCCAAGTTAATGTATAGTAAAGGATACAAAGGAGCTGATTCTGAACGATGTTATGGCAGAGCTGAATGGGGTCGCATCCATTGCATCCACTTAAAAGTTAGATTAATGATGCTGAAGCAGCATGTGCAGAATATAATATTTATATACACAAAAAATAAAACATAATCCAATTACAATAATTGTTTAAAGTGCTTTCCATTGTGCCAATACATTTATCAACACTTGTTATGATTCTACATTCTCTGCTGGGAGATTACAAAATCTAAATAATTATCAAAATAATAATAAAAATTGCCCTATTTTAAAAGAAAATTTATTATTAAAAATTTACATTCATCTTCTCGATAATTTTATGTTAAAATTGTCATTTAAACAACAATACGATGTAGACGAATTTGAACTTGTCTTGGTGGAAAGAGGTAGAGCATTGTGTTTTAAATGATTAAGTTCGTGTGTGAATGACAATCCATCACCAAAACTAGACAATGAACCACGATAATTGATCTATTGTATGAGCTTGTCTACTTAAACTTTGATTTAAATAATTTTATTAAAATATGGGGTCGAGCTGTTCGATAAAATTACTGTCCTAATTCGGCATTACTCGATTAATTTAAGAAAATTATAAATTTTATAACGTTATGCTATTGAATTTTTTAAATGCGGGTTCGAGTGTTGATTGAAGTTTCTCTCTTTCTCTTTCTGTCTTCGACAGCATCTACGTATTAAATATGTAGATTCTGCATTGAAATTGGGAATTATTTTCTTTAATTTTTATAAAAAACATTAAGAAATTCTAATATTTAATTTGATATTTTTTGCATTTTTATACAGGACTATTCTTAAGTTAATATATTGGAAATTAAGTCAAACTTCCAATTAGTGAATATAAATATAACATATAGATTATGAAGTAAATAAATTAATTGAAAGTATTAATTTTCTATGGTTTCTTTATGTGACATCGTTAAAAGTTATGAAGTAACGACGAACGTAACTGAAAAACTTTATCAACGACAGAATGATGCAGGGTGTTCTTCATTATATTTCTAACAAAAAACGAGCAAAAAGCGGGAAGATTTCACAATATAATGTAAGTAAATTTACAAAAAATATATATAAAATAGAGTTTACATTTAGTTTAAAGTAATCAAACATGTTCCATATATTATCAAATTCATTTGTAACATTATTCACATTATATATGAGTTATCAGAAATTAATGACTCTATTAATTTTTCTACACTCTTTAACTACATAATTAATTTCTTCTGCCTCTAATTATCTGTTTAAATCTTAGAACATGCAATTTCTCAATATGGCTTTCGATCTTTGTAGTGTTTTTCTATTTATAATGGCCTTAACCCACTTATATATTCGCTAAAGCTATAATCGTATTTATCAACTGAAAAGTGTTGAGAGACATCGTTCAATAGGTATAGAACTGCAAATAAATTGGAGTATGAAGTTTAGAGCAAAGAATAATTAATTAAAAAAAGTCAAAATAATTTTGAAAGAAAGTTGTCGAAATAATCGTAGGGTGTCATCATTTTAATGGCTTATAAAGCTTATTAACGATCAATAATTTTTTATTTTGACAATTTCTAGCATTATCATGAAATTTATTAATGATATTGTAATGGATTCTAGGTTTCTATTTATATAGAATACAGTATAATAGAATTGTTTGCTTAGAATGGGATAGACTGTTATATCTAGAAAAATAAAAAAAAATTAAAATTATAAACATATTTTGATCAGGAGAAGGTTATTTTTATGTTTTAACAATTAGTATTTAGTATATTATAGAGTAATTTCTTGTTTATCTGCTGTAATTATAAATTTTATAATAAAACATATTCATTAGAAAGATAAGTTGACATGATTTTAAGTACTTCACTGAATATTTGAAAAACATTCCTTAAAGTTCTGTAATTAATTATGAAAAATTTAATTGATTTTCTAAATTATCTCTAAATTTACATTAAAATAGAGATGATAATCAAGACTATCGCTGAGGAGGAGAGATTGAAATAGTATGGTCACATACAGTGGAAAGAAAATAATAATGGGTTGAGAACTAGGATAACTATGATAAAATGGAAAGAAAAGATTCTAAAGAGAGGGAATACGAGAAGACTGAGGTATAAGGTTGTAATGAACAGAGAGAAATGGCTTCTAAAGATTAAAGAAAATTACGATTCAGGGGAAGTATTGAAGAGAAGACAATTTAAGCATAAGACATTCTTTTTAAAAATCGAGAGTATAGATTCAGGGTCTTTAAACTGCTGGTTTAATTTTAATAAGTATATCCTAAAATTCTAATGTGTTTACTAATCTGAAACCGGATTTGTTTTTTTACTTTTTTGAAGGCAATAAACTTTAATACTTAAATATATTCTACGTAAAGACAGCTACAGTGAGCTCGATACAAGTGAGTGATACCAGTGATTGTTATACTAAATACTACGAATTTTGGTCCGTCACAAAACAAATGAAAAACCGAATAAACTCATCAGAAATGTGACGACTAAGAAAGATGGACACGATTAATTGGATAGAGAGGATCATATACGAAAAAGTACTTAAGAGATTTAATGTAGGAAAACAATTAATTAACGACCAGCATTGAGCAAAGAAAATCTGCATTTGCTGGGCATTTGGTCAAGGGACTTCAGGCCAATTAATGAAGAGAGTAATAGGGGAAATAATAGAGGGAAAAGGGCCAAGAGGAAGAGCCAGGAAAAAAGAATTTATTGATATATTTCTCTAAACATTAATTCTTTGTTTAGTTATTTCAAATTTTTTATATTATTTCGCTTAATTATTTTTATTACAAACATCCCTAATCTCTAAATCTAATAAATCTAGAATTAGGATAGAAATACACTCTCTAAACAAGCCAATTCTCATCGCTATAATAATAAAAAATTAATTTCTTCTTTAATAACATATGCAATTAGTATCAATACTAATAATTAATTCTAATTAATACTGTTTATTATAATTTTAGTAGTGAAATTAAATTATTTTATCGATTTTTAAAGGAAAAAAGTAATTTTTTTGTAATTTAATATTTATCAATTATGAGAAAAATTTACATTTAACATTTTACATCCTGTAAATCAGGCTTTCCATCGATACTAGAGATGCACAGGAAAAAAACACCATAGAGAAATCATATCTCTTAATTTTTTGTTCTAATTGCAAGTATTATTCCTTGTTAGGGCCGTGTTATTTATACATTTTATATCACTTTGTTCAAAAAAANATTTATATTATTTTATATTTAATTAACAAAAGTCTGATCAGTCAAAGATACAATTAATCTCTTTGCTACCCCCCTTTGATTTTGGTTGGACTCTTCTAACGTAGATCGATTTTAGATATTTATGTCTTATACTTTTATTCAGGATTCCTTTAGTAAAATACTGTTAACAATGTAATTTTATTGAAAATATAAATTCTTTTTGTTCTTTGATAATATAAAATAATCATTTGAACTCCTTTATCAAAACATAAAAATAAATATTTTAAGCATATATTCGTTAGAAAATATAAAGTTCACATTACACGCCATAAAAAATTATAATATTTAAAATAATTTTCCAAATATCCACGCTTCGATACATTTTAATTTAGAGTTTCTTCATCAAAATTTCTAGCAAATGATCTAAAAATAAATTTCTTAAAGTGTAATTCAGTTCTGTTATGAAGTTTTGTTAAGTCTCTCGAGATACCACACCCTATAAATCTATTAAATCGCAAAGAAAAAATGTTATTGAAATATAATAATTAGTTTTTATTCCATTTTATCATTTAACTTAGCTAGTTTTAAAATTTAAAGATCAATTTACCTTCTTAAAATATGCCTTTATTTTACATATATCAAGGCATTAAAAATATATAAATTCATTTCACGCTATTAAATCGTCAAAGCATAAATTATTACTGTGTTTTTTAATAATAAATACAANACAGAACATTTTCACAATTTATGAAGGTCAGAGATTGATAATGTGTAGTCATATCACGAAAAATAGGGAATATGGGAAAGGAGAATGTTAGATTTATTAATACTAGAAAGGATATCGAAGATAATCCAAGTTAATGTATAGTAAAGGATACAAAGGAGCTGATTCTGAACGATGTTATGGCAGAGCTGAATGGGGTCGCATCCATTGCATCCACTTAAAAGTTAGATTAATGATGCTGAAGCAGCATGTGCAGAATATAATATTTATATACACAAAAAATAAAACATAATCCAATTACAATAATTGTTTAAAGTGCTTTCCATTGTGCCAATACATTTATCAACACTTGTTATGATTCTACATTCTCTGCTGGGAGATTACAAAATCTAAATAATTATCAAAATAATAATAAAAATTGCCCTATTTTAAAAGAAAATTTATTATTAAAAATTTACATTCATCTTCTCGATAATTTTATGTTAAAATTGTCATTTAAACAACAATACGATGTAGACGAATTTGAACTTGTCTTGGTGGAAAGAGGTAGAGCATTGTGTTTTAAATGATTAAGTTCGTGTGTGAATGACAATCCATCACCAAAACTAGACAATGAACCACGATAATTGATCTATTGTATGAGCTTGTCTACTTAAACTTTGATTTAAATAATTTTATTAAAATATGGGGTCGAGCTGTTCGATAAAATTACTGTCCTAATTCGGCATTACTCGATTAATTTAAGAAAATTATAAATTTTATAACGTTATGCTATTGAATTTTTTAAATGCGGGTTCGAGTGTTGATTGAAGTTTCTCTCTTTCTCTTTCTGTCTTCGACAGCATCTACGTATTAAATATGTAGATTCTGCATTGAAATTGGGAATTATTTTCTTTAATTTTTATAAAAAACATTAAGAAATTCTAATATTTAATTTGATATTTTTTGCATTTTTATACAGGACTATTCTTAAGTTAATATATTGGAAATTAAGTCAAACTTCCAATTAGTGAATATAAATATAACATATAGATTATGAAGTAAATAAATTAATTGAAAGTATTAATTTTCTATGGTTTCTTTATGTGACATCGTTAAAAGTTATGAAGTAACGACGAACGTAACTGAAAAACTTTATCAACGACAGAATGATGCAGGGTGTTCTTCATTATATTTCTAACAAAAAACGAGCAAAAAGCGGGAAGATTTCACAATATAATGTAAGTAAATTTACAAAAAATATATATAAAATAGAGTTTACATTTAGTTTAAAGTAATCAAACATGTTCCATATATTATCAAATTCATTTGTAACATTATTCACATTATATATGAGTTATCAGAAATTAATGACTCTATTAATTTTTCTACACTCTTTAACTACATAATTAATTTCTTCTGCCTCTAATTATCTGTTTAAATCTTAGAACATGCAATTTCTCAATATGGCTTTCGATCTTTGTAGTGTTTTTCTATTTATAATGGCCTTAACCCACTTATATATTCGCTAAAGCTATAATCGTATTTATCAACTGAAAAGTGTTGAGAGACATCGTTCAATAGGTATAGAACTGCAAATAAATTGGAGTATGAAGTTTAGAGCAAAGAATAATTAATTAAAAAAAGTCAAAATAATTTTGAAAGAAAGTTGTCGAAATAATCGTAGGGTGTCATCATTTTAATGGCTTATAAAGCTTATTAACGATCAATAATTTTTTATTTTGACAATTTCTAGCATTATCATGAAATTTATTAATGATATTGTAATGGATTCTAGGTTTCTATTTATATAGAATACAGTATAATAGAATTGTTTGCTTAGAATGGGATAGACTGTTATATCTAGAAAAATAAAAAAAAATTAAAATTATAAACATATTTTGATCAGGAGAAGGTTATTTTTATGTTTTAACAATTAGTATTTAGTATATTATAGAGTAATTTCTTGTTTATCTGCTGTAATTATAAATTTTATAATAAAACATATTCATTAGAAAGATAAGTTGACATGATTTTAAGTACTTCACTGAATATTTGAAAAACATTCCTTAAAGTTCTGTAATTAATTATGAAAAATTTAATTGATTTTCTAAATTATCTCTAAATTTACATTAAAATAGAGATGATAATCAAGACTATCGCTGAGGAGGAGAGATTGAAATAGTATGGTCACATACAGTGGAAAGAAAATAATAATGGGTTGAGAACTAGGATAACTATGATAAAATGGAAAGAAAAGATTCTAAAGAGAGGGAATACGAGAAGACTGAGGTATAAGGTTGTAATGAACAGAGAGAAATGGCTTCTAAAGATTAAAGAAAATTACGATTCAGGGGAAGTATTGAAGAGAAGACAATTTAAGCATAAGACATTCTTTTTAAAAATCGAGAGTATAGATTCAGGGTCTTTAAACTGCTGGTTTAATTTTAATAAGTATATCCTAAAATTCTAATGTGTTTACTAATCTGAAACCGGATTTGTTTTTTTACTTTTTGAAGGCAATAAACTTTAATACTTAAATATATTCTACGTAAAGACAGCTACAGTGAGCTCGATACAAGTGAGTGATACCAGTGATACTTATACTAAATACTACGAATTTTGGTCCGTCACAAAAGAAATGGAAAACCGAATAAACTCATCAGAAATGTGATGACTAAGAAAGATGGACACGATTAATTGGATAGAGAGGATCATATACGAAAAAGTACTTAAGAGATTTAATGTAGGAAAACAATTAATTAACGACCAGCATTGAGCAAAGAAAATCTGCATTTGCTGGGCATTTGGTCAAGGGACTTCAGGCCAATTAATGAAGAGAGTAATAGGGGAAATAATAGAGGGAAAAGGGCCAAGAGGAAGAGCCAGGAAAAAAGAATTTATTGATATATTTCTCTAAACATTAATTCTTTGTTTAGTTATTTCAAATTTTTTATATTATTTCGCTTAATTATTTTTATTACAAACATCCCTAATCTCTAAATCTAATAAATCTAGAATTAGGATAGAAATACACTCTCTAAACAAGCCAATAATGTTATTATAATTTTTTTAATTTTAATTAACAGAACATTTTCACAATTTATGAAGGTCAGAGATTGATAATGTGTAGTCATATCACGAAAAATAGGGAATATGGGAAAGGAGAATGTTAGATTTATTAATACTAGAAAGGATATCGAAGATAATCCAAGTTAATGTATAGTAAAGGATACAAAGGAGCTGATTCTGAACGATGTTATGGCAGAGCTGAATGGGGTCGCATCCATTGCATCCACTTAAAAGTTAGATTAATGATGCTGAAGCAGCATGTGCAGAATATAATATTTATATACACAAAAAATAAAACATAATCCAATTACAATAATTGTTTAAAGTGCTTTCCATTGTGCCAATACATTTATCAACACTTGTTATGATTCTACATTCTCTGCTGGGAGATTACAAAATCTAAATAATTATCAAAATAATAATAAAAATTGCCCTATTTTAAAAGAAAATTTATTATTAAAAATTTACATTCATCTTCTCGATAATTTTATGTTAAAATTGTCATTTAAACAACAATACGATGTAGACGAATTTGAACTTGTNAGTATATTATAGAGTAATTTCTTGTTTATCTGCTGTAATTATAAATTTTATAATAAAACATATTCATTAGAAAGATAAGTTGACATGATTTTAAGTACTTCACTGAATATTTGAAAAACATTCCTTAAAGTTCTGTAATTAATTATGAAAAATTTAATTGATTTTCTAAATTATCTCTAAATTTACATTAAAATAGAGATGATAATCAAGACTATCGCTGAGGAGGAGAGATTGAAATAGTATGGTCACATACAGTGGAAAGAAAATAATAATGGGTTGAGAACTAGGATAACTATGATAAAATGGAAAGAAAAGATTCTAAAGAGAGGGAATACGAGAAGACTGAGGTATAAGGTTGTAATGAACAGAGAGAAATGGCTTCTAAAGATTAAAGAAAATTACGATTCAGGGGAAGTATTGAAGAGAAGACAATTTAAGCATAAGACATTCTTTTTAAAAATCGAGAGTATAGATTCAGGGTCTTTAAACTGCTGGTTTAATTTTAATAAGTATATCCTAAAATTCTAATGTGTTTACTAATCTGAAACCGGATTTGTTTTTTTACTTTTTTGAAGGCAATAAACTTTAATACTTAAATATATTCTACGTAAAGACAGCTACAGTGAGCTCGATACAAGTGAGTGATACCAGTGATTGTTATACTAAATACTACGAATTTTGGTCCGTCACAAAACAAATGAAAAACCGAATAAACTCATCAGAAATGTGACGACTAAGAAAGATGGACACGATTAATTGGATAGAGAGGATCATATACGAAAAAGTACTTAAGAGATTTAATGTAGGAAAACAATTAATTAACGACCAGCATTGAGCAAAGAAAATCTGCATTTGCTGGGCATTTGGTCAAGGGACTTCAGGCCAATTAATGAAGAGAGTAATAGGGGAAATAATAGAGGGAAAAGGGCCAAGAGGAAGAGCCAGGAAAAAAGAATTTATTGATATATTTCTCTAAACATTAATTCTTTGTTTAGTTATTTCAAATTTTTTATATTATTTCGCTTAATTATTTTTATTACAAACATCCCTAATCTCTAAATCTAATAAATCTAGAATTAGGATAGAAATACACTCTCTAAACAAGCCAATTCTCATCGCTATAATAATAAAAAATTAATTTCTTCTTTAATAACATATGCAATTAGTATCAATACTAATAATTAATTCTAATTAATACTGTTTATTATAATTTTAGTAGTGAAATTAAATTATTTTATCGATTTTTAAAGGAAAAAAGTAATTTTTTTGTAATTTAATATTTATCAATTATGAGAAAAATTTACATTTAACATTTTACATCCTGTAAATCAGGCTTTCCATCGATACTAGAGATGCACAGGAAAAAAACACCATAGAGAAATCATATCTCTTAATTTTTTGTTCTAATTGCAAGTATTATTCCTTGTTAGGGCCGTGTTATTTATACATTTTATATCACTTTGTTCAAAAAAAACATCTCCTGCTTACTTTCTCTTCCCTTAGAAGTAACTTAAAATGTGAATAGATATGTGAACTTTATAATGTACTTTATATAAAATATTACAAATTAACTAGAAAAAAACAGAAAATTTGTTGATAAACCCCTTTAGTTAGATAATATAGATAAACAGCAAAAAAAGTCTGTTTTAGAGGGTTTTATTCCATGAAATTTGGAAAAAATTTTGCACAAAATAAAATTATTGAATCCAAATAACGTTTGGATAAATGTAAAAATATATAACTAAAACTTTTGAGCTTGAATTAATAAGTTTCATAAGGAAAACGTCGTCATAAAATATAAAATCTTCCTTAAAATCAAACTAAAAAATCAATGTATTGTAGACTTTATACGCTTTTCTCCTTTCACTACGAGTGTAAAAAATGCAAAAATTATACATTGGAAGCAAAATATTTATTAAAAAATTCATTCTATAAAATGGTAAGTATAATTTGGAATTCCTGATTACCAATATTTGAGGGCTTTATGAAAATTTTAACTCTATAAACAAATAGGTTACTATTTCAAAACAACTAATATATATAACTTGTATGTCATTCAGAAAAAGAGTACTCAAACGACTCCATTTTCAATGTAATTAATCTTTGTCCCGCTTCAAAACATTTCAAATTATCGTATTGTTAATCTGTCTGTATGTAGAATTGATCAGATTTCTATCGCTGCTGCGATTTCTGATGATAATATAGTTATAATTCTCGAGAAATATTTACTTATTTTTATGTTCTCTCTGTTCTTTTATGTATTTTTTCAATTGTTAAACTTTAATCCTTGAGAAATATAAACTGTGTGTAAAGGGTGGACCAAAAATCAATTTACTGGTGTGCCTGAAAAACAGTTATAATCGGTTTAAAATACATTAAACTCGTTCTTGAAGGTTTCTTCAAATATAACTCGGTTAACTGACTTTTGGGCTACCCTATACTCTAATCGACTCGTATGTAAAGAACACTATTGTAGATCATTTTATAGTCTGTAATATTATAATTTATTAAGTTTACATAAGGTTTTATTATTAAAATAACGGGAAAAAATTCGGTGATTTACGAATTTTATTACAATGGTATGAATGAGAATTGGGTATTCAACGATATCTTCGAAGGAGAACGGGTGATCGGTTATCATTTAAATACATTAAAATGGGTATGTAACATTAATATCTTAATATAATAATCACGAAACACCTGGCATAATGTATATATAGGATAGTCTGACTGTCATAATCATATATTTCTTCTACATTCGTCATTTTTAAATGAAATTTGCATACTGTAGATGATTTTTTCGTGTGTGATATCCATTTGAAGATGCAAAAAATAGAGAAATTTTTAACAAGATTTTACGAATAATTGCTCGAGATATCTCGTGTTAGAGGTTTATAGAAAACTGAAATTCTCATAGAAAAACAGGGGTTTATAGAAAGGTGAGATATAGAAAGATAAGAGGAATAGAAAAGAAGGGATACATAGAATCATAAGAAGTTCATAGAGAAAGATTTTAACAATCATTGACAATAGACAGAAATATTCCTATTTATTTATAAATCTATTCTTTAAACATTCATCGTTAGCATAATTAATCATCGATAATATTTTGTACAGTACATAGAGGAAGGTTGCTATTTATTATTTATAATAATTTATACTGTATTTTAATTCTTCTCTCCCAAATTCCAACCAGCAGCTCTAAACGACGAGAAGAAAAAATCACGAATAGCGATGGGGTGCTCGATGAGCTCCGAAAACAGCTACAATGGGTTTTGAAGTGTCTAAAATAATGAGAATCTATCAGAATTATCTTTTTACAGACGAGCAACAGTTTTGAAACTAAAGCAACGCACAAGAGTTCTCTATTCTGCAAGTTGGCGATTAGGATTTAGTAGTGGATGAGAGGAGAGGATTCGAAAGGAAAGATAGAGATGAATGGAAAAGTGCTGTTCGTCGTCATAAAGATAATGAGGATGAAATCAAACCTATACGTATTTAGAATTCAACTTTATCTTTGCTATTTAATTTAAGACAAGATTGTTTATTCCTCGCGTAAATTCTTTAATTTTAGAGCTATAAACACGTGAAAGTTTTATATTATTTTAATTATATTTAGTGGTAAATGAAGCCAAAAATATTTATATTTAAATTGAGTTAAAGCCATTTATTTATTTTATTTTAAAATAAAATTTAAGTACTGCGTTGTCATTTATGATTACAGTTTAAAAAATCAGAATTACTTATTAATGTTATTTAAATATGATTAACAACAAAATAAATTAATTATATATATTTAATTGTGAATTGTATGGTTTTAAAACTTTAAAAAAGTTTAATGCAATTTATAATAAAGTAATTATTTTTGTTTTAATTAAAATCACTATAATTTAATATTAAAACAATAAATTATTAATATTAAAATCAGTTAATCCCTTGTCTATTGTAATTAAAATTTAATATAAATGATGAATTAAAAAATAAACAGCATTTAATGTTGAAATTTCAGACGAAATATGAATATTAAACAACTGTAATCAAGTTCTGGTGAACTTGTTTACAATCTTATGGGCCAAGTTTAAATATTCGGAAAAATTTTTCCAAATATTCTTGAAAAATATTCTATAAACCGCGCAAACCTTTTATAACTAATAACAACATATATTTTAAAAGTCAAAATGCTGGGAAGATGCGAGAGATCGAGCTCTCAGCATCTTCCTAGCATATTTAATCTGTTGTAGCGCATCTTGTCTTATGAAGTCAGGAGGATGATATAAAAAATAATTATTATTTTTCAAATTATAACAGAATTTTAGTTATTTTTCTGCAGCTCTTACTTGATTTTACCTGTCACGTGAAGACGAGGATCTCAGAAGAGTTGTAAATAACGAATAGAAGCTAAGAAAGAAATGCTGAACAATTTTAGTGTAGGATGGACGACCTAAAGCAAAATCAATTTGATGATGGTGATAATGATGGGGTTTGTGTTATTACAATTATGTTTTTAATGTATTATTGTATATGTGTATTGTTGTTAGCCCTTAGTCTCTTGCAGGGTGAAAGAGAGAACACATGTAAAGGAATACTCCATTATAATTAATCCTTTAAGCCAACAATCGGATGGAAGCTCATAGATGATTTTATTCTATCAGCTTAAGAGTGACCGTGTTGTTACATAATCTCCTCAAAATACATGCAAAAATTTATTTAAATGTATAAAATCTTAATTTCCAAAATAGATTTTGGCTTTAGCTTTGTTTTTAAGCATTTTCTTCTCCAAATTTCGAGTGTTTTTTTAAATAAATTATGCTGAAAATACATCATTCTATAAGACAGAAGAATTTCTTGCATATTTTAGCGTTTTTCTTTAAAATTTTTATCATATTAAATAGCTTAATGAACGACATTTTAATATCTTAACAATTTTTAAAAAATCTCTCTACTTTTACAATATTTTCAAAATTTTCGAATTGTTTTAGAAAAATTGGGAAATATTTATCATGTAAGTACATAAATTTAAATCCACTTATTAACACTAAAATTTCTTAATAATATCTTCAAAATATTTCAATAAATAAAACAATTTCACATAAAGAATTTCAACACGAAATTTCCTTAAATATAATTAGTTAGGAATTAATCTATATCAATAACTTGAATTGGCATTTCTCTTCAACGCAGAAATGATTTTCGATTATAGAAGGAACGATATTTTTTTTCTTCTTCGTCAATATCATAGAAGATAATAAAAAAAAAACCACTAACCCATTAATACTTTGCCTTGACCATGAACATTAGAAATATTAAATGATATAAATAGTAACGTGTCTTAATAAATACAGAAATACTCCAATAGTTTTAACAGAAAATGGCAATATTTTCGGTTGAAAATTGCCGAATTTTTGGGAAAAATTGACAATCTTTCTGACAAAAAATTGGCAATATTTGTGGCAAAAAAGACGATATTCTGGACAAAATAAAACGAAAAAAATTAGGCAAATTGCTGTCAAAAACGAACTACTTTCCCACACAATATATTAAATACCTTAAATTAAAACATTTAAATGAATTTACATTTATATATTTAAAAACTTTAATTGTATGTAGCCGAAGGAAAATCATTCGTTTATTTTTATTTTATCCTTCTCTCCTTTGAAAAAGTGTGTATTTACTTTAAACTTTAGCTACAAATAATAGGATTTAACAGTTGTTTTTATAAGAAAAAAAAATCGTAGACTACGTACAAATGATCTAAATATGTTTTTACACGCGAGATATCTACACAGAAATCAATCAATAATTTCATGGAATTATGCAAATTTTTATGCTTTCTTCAGTTATTCGAGACTATTACACTTCCTCCATACACTTAAGCAAATTGGGTTTATTACATTACACTAATTTATTGCGTAAAACTAAAATTTCTTAAATTTCCTCTTACCTCATCGGCCAAATTATGCGAAATGTCGCGTTTATCCACATTTTTGAGGAAGGTGTCCACTCCTAACCATTCCCCACGTTTGCATCCTCCCAAGAGACGATGCCCTATACTTATGGTACTCTGAGTGGACGATAAGGACTTTCTATCACTGATGCTGGCATTATCCTCTTTAGTTTTAGACTTGGTAGAATCCGTAGTGGTGGTATCAATCGTCTTGGACGTGGCAATACTTTCTTTATCGTCTTCCTTAACATCCGTTGGAGCATCCTCGGCTTTGGCACCATCGAGATTCCCAGGTATGGTTATGGGTTTACTCTTTAATAACTTGCTGACCGCCATTATAGACCTTCCTTCTTTGTTTTTTAACATCCTCTTGCCGAAGAACTGTTTGGGTGCCGACGATGACATCTCACCCCCGTTGTCACCCTTGATGACACCCGAAACTGTCGTCTCCTCGGTTTTGTCACCTTTGTCAATCGTAACTGTTGTTAGGGGTACGTCTACGTTGTTCGGATCTTTTTCGGCCACTGTTTTCGTCTTATCTTCGACTTTGGGAACGTTTTTGGGTACTGTTGGTCCTCTCAGCCATGATGGTTTCTTGAAATCGCTTGTGGGAGCCACCGGCGGCATGCTTTTACCATCCGTGTCGTTTTCTCCTAAAAGAGTTACATCTGGACCTTTGTTTGTAACTCTTCCACTGAGAATACCACCGAGAGGACCATTGCTGTTTTTTGTTTCTACGCCACCATTAAACTCCTTTCCTACCCTCCTCAGCATACGCATGAAGGTGCTCGGTGACGTGTGAGGCCCATCTTCAGCACCCTTCCCTTCGTCTTTCGGTGGATTAGACATCTCGTTGATTAGTGGCTTTTTTTTAAAAAAATTATATACAACAGTTACGTTCCGGTGGACTGCATAGTGACTGCTCACTTCTACACTGACGTTATGTCAGCAGTTGGTCAGGGGTGTGACGTAAAGTGGCGCGTGCGCCAATGTCATATAATAATAATTACGTCAGGTAGGACATGTCCGCGTGACTGAGTGGACCGAATAATGATGTCTGAGGAAATGTAGATAACTGGATCGTTATTCCCATTTTTTGAATTTAAATTTTCTCCTTCAAATTTCAAAAAATAAATATCTTATTTTAGATATTTTATATTCAATTTCTTTATTTATTTATTACTTTTTTTGACTATGGAATTATTCTAAAATTTAACACTAATTTTATCAATAAAATGTCCGACACCCGTAAACATTAGCCATTGTTTCGGGAACTTTTAATGTTTTTTTTAACTAAAATGCATTCAAAAATAACCTCCTAACAACGTCCAGGTTTTGTGTTCCCTTCAGTGGCCGTTGTTCGCAGGTTGGACTGGGATCGAGTGAATAATTTAAGAAGAAAAGAAAATATATACATTTTTATTAATTTAAAATTTTTAACTTTTTTTTTCCTAGTACACGTATATATATATTGTATAAACATACGTGTAACTTGTAAATTACGACTTGTATGTACTGTACAACACGTAACTTGTTAAGACGTATATAAACGTTAAAATTTTACGTTTGTTTTACTTGAATACAGCGTTTATATACTTATAAATAACGTTACTCTTCTTTAACACTGTTATCAAAGAACACTTCATTTTCTACTTTATTTATTTGACAAAAGTGTCTCAAATTTACAGCGTAACAAAGGTTAAACCGTAACGTTTATGTAAGTAACACTATAACGTTTATATATTTGACTTTATAAAGTATGTAAACGTTAAAGTTACACACCTTAGACACGTGACGCGTTATATTAATTAAGTAACATTGTTTGATAAACGTTAAAATTGAGTTTTAAACACCCGAAACAAGTGTTTTATTACGAGTTTCGATATCTAAGAACGATACAATTTAATGAATTCGACTAATTTTCAGTTAATAACCAAAGAGTGGGTCGAAAGGCACGTTTTTGTCACTATTTAGTGCAGGTGTGGCCATATAAAGCGTAACGTTAATTTACTAATGCAATTATACGACGCGTGTAGGCGTAACGACTGGATGTTTATCCCTTTGCTTCCAGCCTAACCTCCTATCTATATCCCAAATAACTCTATCATTGGAAGTTAAATAATTTAACACATAAAAATATTATTACCCCAATGGCATCCCCTGATGGTATTTTTTCTCGAAAAGTCGTCTATTGCACCTAACCCATACTCTGTTGGATGCAATAAACTTTTTATTGTAATTAATATTCCTCTTATTGACGTCCCTTTAGCGGTTGCCCAATAGGTAAACTTAATTCCTTTATCGAGCAACTGATAAATAATCTTTATTAACTTTAGTAATTTTAACACTAACGAGATAATTAACAGAGTTATGTATGCCCTTTTGAAAAATTTTGATCTTGTAATGAAGATTCCATCACGTTCGTGAGGATCCGCAATGGAACTTCCTTATTTTCTTATACATCCTTCTTTTTATTTACTGAAGACCAGGAAGATCCGTAGTGGGAGACAGAGGACACGCGTTAGGGCCTTCAATTTCGACACGTGTTCTACCTGTCTTTCCTGGAGTGAAATCTGCAGAGAGAGACAGAGGTCACGTGTCAAGAGCCTCCGATTTCGGCACGTTTTTCCGATCTTTCCTGGAAATTCCACTAAACACCGTCTAACGTTGAAAGAAAGAAAATAGCGGAAAAGGTCGGGTGATCTGTTACGCTATCTTTTCTTTGCGCATTCCGTCTCTCCTCTTTCTATTGGATTATAATACGAGATCCTCTTTGGACGTGCTTATATAGAAACCGTATAGAAATAAGGAAAGAGAAGGTTTCGTTTCCCGTTTGAATCATACGCCAAACATTATTCAATTTTTGCCACAAAAATGCCTTTATCCTTTATCACATTCCTTATAAGGATTACGTGTAAGGAATTTGATAACAAAATAATAAGTTAAATTAATTAATTAATCCCTAAATCTAGGTTAATTTGAATTATGGCTATGTTAAAATCGTTTTCGTTAGTGAGGGGACTTGGGAAAATTATAACGACAGATAAAGAACAGTCAGAGAGACGGTCGTGTTTAAAAATTCACACGATGTTTCGGACAATTCGAGTAAATTCCTCTTAAAATGAATTAAATGTTTTCCTTTCGTAATTATGATTAGCTATGGAATTCGGATTAATTATCGAAAGAAATGTGCAAGAAATTGATTATTAATTATTATTCGAAAGGCTTTTTATTCAAATTATTTAAATTTAATGTAGATTTAATCGCTTCAAAGCGTGCGGATTTCAACGAGTGTCATCGCCATCGGGAATCCAATGATGTTGATGGGAACTTTATAAGAGCACGAAGAGTAAGCGAGCATCATCAGCTCGTGATGCATAAAACAGAAGGATGCTGCTGGTGATGTAATCGTCACCATTATCCTTCTATTTTATCCGCGGTTGACATTTCCTTCTTTTGCCTTTTGACTCTATTCTTCGCTCTCGTCATCCTCCGTACGCGACCACATCACTTCGGCCTCTTCTCTTTGATCGTCACTCACCGTATCTTCCTTAAGCTCCATTTATTTTTAAATATTTAAATTCGTTCTCTTCTTCACTCGTAACATTTGAGCTGATCCACAAAAATTCATTTATATAAATACGTGTCCACTTAAACAGTAATAAAATAATAAATAATTCAAAATTTAAAAAGAATTGACTTGATTTTGAATTCGAGAAAATTTATTATTTGCCTATTCTCGAATCCTTTTCTCTCTACATCTCTTCCTGATTGTTCAAGTATTGGTCTCTCACCCTTTCCATACAATCATTTATGTATCGTTACTCTAGATATTATGCTTTAGAATTCCAAGTGCTTTGGTTTTTGCTTATTTCTCCAATTATATATCATACAAGTTAGACTATATATATGCATATTGCGAACTTATAAAATTACTTTAGTAAAACGTGTCTAAATCGAAAACCTGTCTGAAGCGGAAACGGAAGACTTTTGCACCCGAAAGTCTTCCGTTTCCGCTTTAGACAGGTTGTATAATTGCGTAGCGTAATCCGAGTAGAGAGGACTTTCTCGGTTTAACAGCGGCTAAACTTTAAATAGTAACGTCTAAAAGTGTTAATTAATACAAACGTTACCCTATATAAGACTGAAACTTCAGGCCGGTATCTCCGCGTTCCGTTTTACATAGGTTTCGCTGTATAAAATCGTCAGATTTATGTAATTTCGCTCCAGTGTCTCGCTTCTTCCTTCTCGCCTTTGCTAGAAGCCCGTCTCTTTGCAGATGTTGGTCGATCCTACGCGATCCGAGGCCTCAATGGGGCCTGCGTGTAATGTATAAGTATAATGTGTTGGCGCCTGATGCCGATCCATCGATCAATAAGAGCATCAAAACTTGGGTATGGAGAAATGTATTCGTTACGATATATTATGAAAATAATAACTGTAATGCATTTGTATAACTTAAATTACTATTCTTTTGTGTCATTCTACAGGAAATTCTAGAACGTGGCGAGTTGCCAATAGATTATCTTTTGTTACTCTATACAGTCAAACCTCCGAACGACGGCCACTGACGGGAACGTAAAAAACGGTTATTGTTTGAAGGTTATTTCGTGCGCATCTTTGTTCGACGTTTCTCAAAAAATGGCCGTCTTTTACGGGTGGCCGTTATTACGGGTTCGACTGTATTTACAGATTATAGCGTATCACATATAATTTAATGACTGCCGAAACATACATTTGTATCGAATTATTTAGGTGAATTGACGTTTTAAATCGCCGAATATACTTTTATAAAAATGAATTTATTAGACTACGTCAAAAAACCTATCTAGACGGACCCGCTATTAAATGTAAAATAAATTTAGGAATAATTTATAAGCTAAAACTTGTCTAACGCGGAAATGACTCCGCGTAAAGCGGATATTTTTAGCCTAATAACGGCTCGTAAATCAACGTAACTGGATAAAACCACCGAACATTGGTAGCGGGTTCGCGTCTCACCAACGGTGCAGTTTTCTGCATTTTTTCACCCGTTTAACACTTAAATAGCGACCAGTTTCCCGTAGAAAAAATAGGCACACTCCCACACGTTGCGTTTTATCAATGAAATTCGTCCGTCCGCCCGTCCGTTCTCGATACGCTTATAAAATCCTCGACCGATCCGCACAAAATTTTTCTTACTTTTCGGGACCTTCGGAAAATACGGGCCACTACGTTCGCAGATTTTAGCGTGTCGGTTGTTTGGAAGTCTTCTTCGGTATCGCGCGTGTGATAGTCCTACCCACTTTAAGTGTCCAGACAAAAGGTGTTGCAGGTACCAAGTGTTCCTGAAATTGTATTGTTGTACCACAGAAATGCCAGTTTTGCAAAGAGTCGAATTGGGAAGCGGGGTCCACAGGCTCGATTTACAGTGACCAAAACGTTTTCTAGTTTCCTAGCATAAATATAAATCGAGCGAGCCGTTGCGTAAACGCGCTAGTGTACCGTGCGTATTCTAAGTTTTGAGATATTTTCTGTTCTTTATTACGGTATTGCGGCGCCCTTTACCGCCCTAGCGGATAATTTTGTAACTAACTTTTTCTATCAAAATTTAAACGGGAAAAAAATGTCTGGCCGCAAAATATGACGCCATTTTGCCGAATCTCCCGCGTTTTATCCTTTGAAAATGCGAACTTTAATTTAATTTAACACATAGTTACAACTGTTTTTGAATATATTTAACTTTGAAAATTTTAGAGCACCCGCCATCTAACACCTTCCGATTTCACCCGTTTTTGAATTTGTGGAAGTTTTCGGGAGGAGCGCGATTCGGCAGCGACGAAAAGCTGCGAAACTGTCCGGTAGTTAGGCGTTACGTACCGAAGAAAATCCGTAAAACTCCAGGCGGACGGTCCGTTGGCGAGAAATTACCCTACCAATCCAGTTAGGCGCGAATGATAAGAAATTACGAAAAAAGGGCTACGTCTTTGGCTGGTTTATCTAATGCCAGGCAACGCGCCCAATAAATTCCGTAAGCCGTATTATTACGTATCGCGAATAGAAAATTCTCGCAAAGCAAATTATTCAAAAATAGAAAATGACATCGGTACCGTACACGGAAACATTACGAGTAAATAATTAGTGTGCGGTACATTTGGCTAACCCGATTTCAGAGGCATACAAATATGGAATTAGATAATCTTGTACGGTTTTGTTATTCTCTTCGCTGCACGGGCACTAAGAAAACTTTTTTCCACGCTGGTTACGTTCCGCGGCCCTTGGCCAGACTCGATACGTCCGGGAGGAACGGCCGCGCAAAATTTCCGAAGTTCGAGTCTCGACGACGAGCCGTCCGCGTGGAATTTCCAGATATTTTAAAGAACCAGTTTGTGCGTAGAAAGTTCCCCCCGAAAGATTTCCGCGTATCGAACCAAGCGAGCAATCGAGAACGCCAATTCCGGTAGCGATACCTTTTCCAGCATTAAAATTACATCCCGACCCTCCTAGATACAAAGGATTACTTTGGTGGATTGTCGGCGGTCTCCCTTAATAGGCAAAATTCGCTTTGTTTTCGTCGAGGAACGTACGAAGCCATCCACCAGGAAATACGCGATTGCCAGAATTTCCATTTTAAAATATTTTCCTGGAGACAATAATGTTTAAAGAAGAAACTGCTAGAAATGGCCATTCGACGTTATCGAATGTTACGACTTTTAAATTCGTATTTTTATTAATTGAATTTAATTATTATATTCGTTATTCTCGAAATATTTAAAAGTATAAAAATCAATACATTTTAATGTATTTTCGCCATTTTTGTATTCTTTTCGAAAAGTGCAATGTATTTTTAACGGAAGAATCGAACTTCCATTTACATCTTACGAACAATTACCAAATTATTGCTGTGTTTTAGTGATTGGTAAGAGAATACAGTCGACCCCCTTTAACACTGTTGATAATTCCGTTTTATATGAATTCCATGTTGTACGAGTCACTTAGATTTTACAAATACGCGAGCCGGGCACAGAAAGGCACACGTATTTGTAAAATCTAAGTGACTCGTACAACATGGAATTCATATAAAACGGAATTATTAACAGTGTTATAGGGGGGTCGACTGTAAATGTATAAAACTATTCATTTTTACACGTTTTCGTACGTACAAAAATTACGAATAACCAGCAAAATTTTCATTAAATCCGACCCCTACTCCCTGTTACCCCCTCGACTTATAATCCCACAATGCGATAGTATTAATTTCCCGTACATAGAAGCGTTCTGCCAATTTCAAAATGTTTGGTCAGTTTGAGATTTGGTCCAAAAGAACCACACGCGCGCACACATAATACAGAATTTTCTCTTTGAATTGCCGACTTTTAAATTCCCGTCCGTCCGTCTTCCCTTAATCTCGAGAACGGAGTTTGATAGATGACATTCGAGACCGGATACGGAAACCTTAGGGGTAAGAGATCGCGACTAACGCCGGAAGTGACGTAATTTCGATTCAAACATTTTTCTCCAAAAGGAGTTAGGAGACCGGTACTAGTTCTTACGTAAGAAATTTAATATCTGTAAATTATACCGAGAATTTATTGAATTAATATTAAAAATTTTACCGAAAAAAGTATTATTTGGAATATAATAATTTCTGTTAAAGAGGGGTTACGATTTACTGTAAAAATTGGAGAAAAAATGAGATGGGAAAAAATATAAAATGAAGTAAAATGTATATAATACAGAGTGGAATATGTTATTTAGGTATGTAGGACTAATGAACAGATGCTAAAAATTCAGAATTTTTATACATTTAACTCACGCTACCCCCTAGTAAACTGGCAACGATCCAACAACACTAAAGTACGTTAATCCGAATCAAACAATCGTCCGGCATCCGCTTTATTCTTTCTTTGGCAGAATTAGAATTCATTCATAAACCGTTCTAATCTCCTACGACAACTTTATCTAATTAATTCTAATTTAAATTGATTGCGTTAACTTAAACGTCGATTTTAAAATGGCGCCGTTAAAGTTAACGGCGAAAGCGATTATTTATAACGATCGGCAGTTAACGGTGCTAAATTACCGTTAGAATTTTAAATTTTCAAACGGTATAAAAAGTTTATTTTCATTCTTTAAAATTATACCCGACTCCTTCCGGTCTTAAAGTCCTTCGGGATTAGTCTTTGGGATTAACTTATTCTAGAAATGTGCTCCCGATCTTAACCATCCTTCTAGTCTTTTGCGAATTAATCATTCGTTGTTAAATGGTTCTAGAAATATCTTTCTGGTCTTTACCATCGATATGATATTTCCACAATTGGGGATATCTTCCTCGTGATCCTAAACACAAGGAGGATATTTCTATAATAGTGAAAGACTAGGAGAATCCTAGGACTTCGACACGACCTCGATCGAGATCGGGAAGACGAGAAGGATTTTCTCGGTCTCCAGATCTTCCTAAAGTCACTTTTACAGTCAGAAGGACTTTCCTAATCTTTGACTAGGAAACTGCTTCTAGGACCGGAACTCCTTAATAATTTTATAAATTAAAAAAAAATTCAAAATAATTATCTTCTTATATATAATTAAATTAGACATTATTTATTATTAAATTTTATTTACTTTTTGAAAAAATTAAATAAAATATCTATCAAAATTTTTATCATTTTAAACCGATAGATGGCGACCTACGTAGGACATTACGGCCTTAAGTATTGTATTAAGCGATGTTTTAAAATTCTAATACATTTATAAAACGCAAAAATATTGCAGTTGCTCTGTTTTATTTTTTTATTTTACACCAATATAATCCGCTTGTCTTACGTCGTCAGTTTGCGTGGCGAAGCTCGGAAACAAACACTAAATGTCCGAACTATGACTTATTTTAAAGAACATTTTACTTGGAAAAGTGATTTTCTAATCAAAAGTTTTCCCGAAATAAATATTTCGAGAACGTGACCGATATAAATAGCTTATTTATATAGGCCTATACTTAATAAGTTCGTTAAACGTCTGTCTGTCGTGTCAAACCGTCGTTACCTTTCCTCCTTACGATAATTTGATTATTCTAAAGATAAACTTATAAATGTTATAATCTCGTTAGATGCTGTAACTCGGTAATTTTAGTTAATACATTTAAATAAAATTGTCAAAAATTAAAAATGAGAACTTAATTTTTTATCAAAAATTCGAATTAAAAAAAGTCAATAAATATTGTTATAAAGTTCAAGAAATAATGATAATACTTTTTTATGACGTATATAAATAACAGTTATGAGTTTGTACCGTTGCGAGTCGCGTGCGAAATAATCGAAAAGCGAATTTTCTCTAAGGACCACACCCTGCCTGTGACGTCATGGAACAGGTGAAAGGAGAAGTCGCTGTTAATTACATACATTGGAAAGAATTGTTGCGGTGTTACTAAGAATTAATGCTATAAATCTATACAAAGATATCGCCCGTTTTTTTTAATACGGGTATATCCTGGCTTTAAGCAAATATTTCCCATTTTTTAAACAGATATTCCGTGTTTAAACGTACTTCCTTCAACTTTTAGTGTAGACTTTCCTCCACTTAAAATGTATGTAGTTTCTTTTTCGGCAGATACCTCCAATTTTGAATTTTTAAAAAATATTCTTACGCTAATTGATTCGTAATACAAAATTAAATTACGGTGGAATCTCCAATAACAGCCCCTCCTTATAGCAGCCAGTTTTCCAAGAACTTTTTTTTATTTTGGAAAAAAAAATGCTTCCAAAATCACCTCCGAACAATGGCGAGTCAATGGCCGTTGTTCGGAGGTTCGACAGTATTAATTATCAATTATTACACGATATACAGCGCTTAGATTGTCACTCCTCATTAATCACACTCGATACGATACACGTCATACAGTTTACGTCGTTAAGTCGTTGTAACTAAGTTTAATTTTACTTTCTAATTTTAAAAATCTCAGTTAAACATTAAATATAATTAACAATAATTTTAATTTATTGACAAAAACATATACAAACTTTAAAAAATTAAATAATCAATCGCATTCTTATCGGGCTACATTTAGGCTAATTAATTAATTAAGATTCTAAGAAATTCGGCTATATAGATAAGCGTTTAAGCTGCCATCTCGTATTAAATTTAATAATTAAAAAATAAATAAATAAATTTAATTTTGAATATTGTAATTCGTGTGTATTAATTAACAAATACTTTTTTAAAGCATTTATTTATAAAATTAACAAAGTTTGCTGGCGAAAAGGGGGACTTTTAATTTAAAAAATAGCTTTATAATTATAAAAACTGTATTTATTTTAGTTACTATAAAGCTAATTTCGAGGGAGTCTGTCCTTCACGCTGTATAACGCTACACGTATTTCAACCAATAAAACACAATTAACGCTTTAAATATCGAAAATATAGCTTTATTTTTTCCCTTCTGTTAATAATTATACGATAAAACGCGTATTTTCGAGCCGATAAAGCTCGGCGCCCGTTACCGCCGCGACAAAGCGAAGAAACAATTCCCAAGCAAATAAAACAGAAAAACAATCGATAGAACCGAGGGAAAAAAAATACACAAAATAATTAAAATAATAAATTATTATTTTAAAAAATTTATAATTTACAAGGACTTTATCGAATAAAAAAAAAGACTTAAAAAGTTGGAGATAAATAAATAAAAATATGGAAATCAAAAAAAGTTTTTTCGACGTTAAATATTTTAATTCGATAAATTTTAAAACAATAAGAACTTGAAAAAAATAAAATAAAATATTATTAAATTATTTTAAAAATAAATAAATAAATAAATAAAGAGAAAAATTGTCTTTAAATANTGTTTACTCTATGATAAAGCTTAGTGAAAAGAGCACGAATAAAACTTGATCTCTGACCATTTTATTTATTTATTTATTTATTTTTTGTCTTGAAAATTTTATTTCAACGCAAATTTACCTTTTATTTTTTCTCTTCTTTTATTCTATTTTACTTATATATATATATTTTTCCTTTTTTCTTTCCTTCTTCCTGTCGACTCTCGAATATGCATTGATCCTCCCAAAAATATTTCCAATAATTCCTCCTAAAATGTATATTTTTTTAATATATTTAATTAATGTCATTGTTAAAATTTGCTTATTTTTAAATTTCCAATTGTTGAGAGGTGTTTGTTTTGTTTTTTATATTGTTTCTAGTAGTGTAAGTTGTATGTGTGTAGTAGAATAATTAAGTTGTGTTAATGTTAGGGATAATGATTGTAGCATTAGGAGCAAGGAGGGTGGCATTAAGATTTAAGAGAATGGTGTTAGGAGCGAGAGAAGTGGCATTAGGGGTTAGGAGGGTAGCTTTAGGAGCGAGGATATTATTTATTTATTAGGCCTAAATTAATTCTCATATTTTCAATATATTAAAAGACAACAAAACAGCGATTTAAAACATTAATATTTCTATTTTAAACAATAAAATTTAACAAAAAATGAAGGATTTTTTTTCTTCTTAATATACAAGCGATGATTTGAATAATTTCCTATAAATATTTTTAAATGGATCCGTAAAAGCCAGGCCTTTATATTTTTCAATTAAAACAATTCAAAATTTACCAAAAAAATATGGAAGAGAAGAGATTAATTCGGCTGATTTAAAGTTTTTTATAATATAAATTCCATTTAAAATATTTTTATGCATTTGAGGAAAAACACGACTTAGAAAAATACTTTATATAGTTATATTTCTTTATTTTTCAACATATTTATCTTTATTTACTCCTCATCCTCTTTAGCTATCATCAATTATATAAGCAATATAAACCCTAGAGTAGTCATGTTCTTCCTTTAGTCATTTTTCCTTTCTCTTATCGACTACACAAGATTTCTATTCTTCTTTTTCTTCTTTTTTCCTTCTTCTTCTTCTTCTCCAAAAAATTGTGATTAATTTTCCAAAAATTTCCGAAAAAATAAATTATTTTCGGTACATTTACATTAAAAATCGTCAATTTAAACACAAGAGCGTTTGTGACAGATGCGAATTGTATTATAATTTAAACAAAACAAACTATTTATCGCAATTATTTATTAAATTCAACTAATTTTTAAATTGGAATGTTAAATTATCATTTCTACGCCACGACACGCTTCGACGCGGCGCGACGCGACGCGACAGCTTTACGCTTTATTTTAAACTATGACTGCTCGAATAGTTATTGATTTAATTAATCGAGTGTTTTCGACGGTAAATACAGTTAATGAGCTTAATTTGTAATACAAATTTTAAACTTTTATGTAAACTCGTGTGTTATTATTATTTGAATGACGCGTCGTCGCGAGCGACGGTTGGCACGCCGCTTCGTGTCTCGTTTTGCTTATTTTGTTGCAGAATAATGTTATAAAAATATTTTAAAATTTAAGTTTAAAATAAATTTTTATCGTTACGTTATTGGCTAGTTTAGTAACGGCATTTAAAATCCAGCCAATGAAAGTAAGCGATTTGTAATCATAACAAGTAATTGCCTCAACAAGTTAAATACTTAATTTATTGGTTCTCAAATCACGGTTTACGATTATCGAGGGCAGAAATTTTTTATTTGACGTCGATCTAGACGTAAAAACGTGCTGGAAATTTCAAATTTTGCATAACTTTATCGTTGTAACTGTGGCGACCGGCGACCGGCGCCGGCGCCTAAAGCCTGAGGGCCTAAGCAAGCGTGGATTTTCCAGGCCCCTTTAAGAAATGTAAAGCCCGTGTCGCACGATAAAGTCCAGTATCCTAGGAACTATCGAATTCCGAGCCTCGACAAGCTTACATTTATAGGTGCCCGAGGCCTCCGGAAGAGCCAGGCACTTGATAGGGCCTGGGTTATCCATGACTAATCTTTCTCTCTTATATAAGATGGGCCTAAAAAGGGGTTAAGTTAAACGATTTTACACGGGGAAAAAGTGTTGTAGCGCTATATTAATAGCGCTACAACACTTTTTCCCTGCTTTGTACAACACAACCAAATAATAATAAATTGAAAAAACCAAAGGCCTTGAGACGTTAGTTAATTTACATATGTGTTAGGCCTTAGTTTCGGCATGTAATTCGATACATTTTATAGGAAATGACGCAAAAACTTACCTCACTTCCAGGTTCCAATTAAAAGGAACCAACTTGGAGGTGTCCGCGATAAAGAAATGTCTAACCCGAGCAGTTTTAGAGCATTTATTTATTATTTCCACATAAAATTCCGCATAATTAACGTCATAAACCATCAAAATCACAACGCTTTCCTCCTTCAGCTTCTAAGAATCTCGTGAAGAGCAAGATGAGGGATGGAGCAAGATGCAGAAGAAAAAGGAAGAGAGAAGAAATTATATAAATAATTTAATTAAATAAAAACGATTAAAATCATTATAAATTAAATAAAAATTATGTAATAAAATAATTTTCAAATACATTTACCCCGCCAGAAAAAAAAAAAATCCAATTGTTTGAAGTAGAAAGGAAGAAAAAGATGGGGGAGGGAGGAAGAGAAAAAAGAGTTTAAAATTAATTAAAAGAATTAATTTTCCTTAATTAAAGAAGGAACATACCCTTAAGTTAGATATAAACTCCACATTAAAAAATATATATATATATATTTCTCCTCTATTATTCTAGTCATTTTTTTTATAAAAATAAATTAAAAACTGGGAAGAAAATTAATATATAATTCAAAGGAAATAAAAATTGACTTGATTTATAAAAGGAAGAAATAATAATAATTGTAAATAATAATAAAGTTGTATTTACAGCGAAAGAAATATATTTTTAAAGAGCCCGGAGCAACCTTTATAACATATTAGAAACAATTAAAGCAAATGATAGTTGGAAGCAGGGGTGTGGTTCTTCAGTCTTCTACATAATCCTCTAGAGGTCCTTTAATTAATTCACCGCCAGCTACCGTTTAATTGGATAGTGATTGAGTATTTTAAAAAAGAAAGAGGTGCACACCCGCATCCCTCTCCTCCTCCCGCTCGTCTTCTTCTTCTTCTCGCACCGTTTTTGGCTTTCGCCATATCTAGTTAAGTGATTCCCCAGACAAATGAAATTTTCATAGCAAAGTAAATACTTTATAACACCCATAAAATTATACTTGACTGCTGCCAAACGCGTTTATGACCATACTATAATAGCTGACGTCACCAGCAATTTATTTATACATTCGGTTCTTGACATTTATAATTCAAGACATCTTTCGATACACTCGCTCTTCTCTTCTCTAATATTTTTTTATTTCATCATCATCATCTTATTTTTTCCTCCTTCCCCCTTCTTAACTTCGTTTCCTGCCTTCTCACGCTACTTTCCTTTATATATAGATATGAAACTCCTTTCCTTCTTCTATACTTAATTTGTTTACATCAATTTTCTGATTCACAATTGATGAATTTTATCTGTATTTGAAATTGTTTTATATTCTTCTTCCAAAAAAGCCTTCTATTACGCTTACAAATGAATTTGGGAATTATACAAAGAAAAATAAGCTTAAATATCCTTTATTATTATTATTTCTTACTCTTATCTTCTATTTTCTGTTAAGTTTATTCTTATTTCTTCTTCCTTCCTTATTATTACTCTTTATTCTCTTTGTTGATCTTTACTTTTTATTGTTATTTTTTGCGCGTTTCTTCCCTATTTTCGTCCTCTTTTTCCCATTTCTCTTTCTCTCGCTCTTTTTTTTTCTGTTTTTCCCCAGTTTTGTTCTTTTTCTCCCCTCTCATTTCTGCCCTCTTTTCCCTATTTCTGCTTTTCGTTCCGCTCTTTTTCTTTTTATTTTTTGTTCTTTTCTTCCCCATTTCTGTTTTTTGCTTCCTCATTTCTGATCTTTTTCTCCCACATTCCTGTACTTTTCTTCCCAATCTTTGCCTTTTTTCTTCCCCATTTTCTCCCCTTCTCCCTCATTTCTGCTTCTTTTTTTTTTGCTATTTCTGTTTTTTCCCCAATTTTCCCCTTTATCCCCCAGTTTTTCTCTTTTTCTCCCCTATTTCTGTTTGTTTCTTTTTCATCTTTCCCATTTTCCCCTTTTTCTTCCTCACTTTTGCTCTTTATTTATCTTTACTCTTTATCGTTCTTGATTTTTAATTATTATTCTCTTCTCGTCACTTGTTATTCTCCGTTGTTACCTTTCTGCTCTTAATTATTTTTCTTTAGTTTGACATTTTTATTTATTAAATTTAATTTTCTGCTCTTAATTATTTTTCTTTAGTTTATGAAATTTATTTATTAAATTTAATTTGCATTAATTTAAATGGATTTCGTCGACTAAATACTAGAATATTAACATTATTTTTTGTTGGTGATAAATTCTTATAAGAAACATCCAATATGTATCAATCGGTATGTCAACTGCAGCTGTGTTTACGAGTTAACATCCTGCGGAATCATCAGCTTTAAACATATGTTACGCTTAGTGGATTTACACAAGATAGAACATTAGGATAAATGTTCCATAAGTTAAATCCCAGCAAAAAGAGAGTAAAAGGTCACATTCCCTAGTTAACTTTGTATAACGAACGTACTAATTTGATCATTAAAAATACAACATCGATGGAGTTACAAGACAGAGAAACATTAACATGCAAATAAAAGAATTGAAATTAATTTCATCAACGGGAAATGATCATCACGTTTACTATCTGTTTCATTAAAATGCACCATTTATAACTCTAAATTTATTCGAGAGACTATTACTTTCTCAATAAATATGCATTCTAGTCAGTCTGCCACACAAGAGGAGGAGGAAACAAAGTTAGAGGGATGATGAATTCTACATGAAGAGAAAAATTAAAATATAATCAATTAAATTCTTTTTCTTTTTATTCATTTATTTAAATTATATAAAAAAGGAAAAAAATTATTTTAAAACTTTTACTAAAATATATTTAAATTTAATGAAAATAAAATTTAATTTAATCTAAATTTTAATTTAAAAAAATATAGTGCCCACGGGGCGAAAATAACCAAAAAAAAAAAAAAAAAANGAATTTGTCGTCGAAAGTTTGCAAACATGACTAATTCAATTGGCAAGGTAATCAACAAACCAAATCCAACATCCAACTTAACTTTCATTGGGAAACTATCTCTACATTCAGTAATTAGAAGCATTACAACTACTACAAACCATATATAAAGTTCAATTAACAATTGCCGGAGTGCTAGGGACCTTCTAAGCCCTAGCCAACGGTTAAAGTAAACACCATATTTCTATTAATAAGGTATAGGCGGTCACGTGACGGGGCCAACAGACCCTGACGTCCCTAAGAGAGGGGGAGAAGGGGGAAGAGAGAGAGAGAGGAAGAGAGAGACAGAGAGAGAGATGCGATTCTCTAGAGGCAAACACACGCCTGGCAAACATGGAGGGCGGAGATGGAGTCGGTAACAGCCAGTGACTGGCTGGTCGTGTGACTGTTACAAGTTGCGCCATAGGTTGTTGAAATATTGACGAATCCGAGACCGTTGAATTATTTAGTAGAAGACCCCGCTTTGGTTCCATAAGGCTTTAGACTGGGCTCGTCCTCAAGGGCTTTTAATTAACGGTGCACCGTGACCCTTGATCTGGATAGGCGTAGGATTTCTCGTAACCTCGTTCCTACCCCCCGCCGCGCTTCCTAGCCGCGTCACCCCCTTTTTTAATTTATTTACCTCGCTCGTTCGTCTTTCAACCCCCCCTCTTCTCTCTCTGTCTTCTACTTTACTTCCCACCTATTTATAATCGTATCGATGATGAGGATGATGATCAAGATGCGAGAATTATTCATCGAATTTCTGTCCAACTTTCCTAATCTTTAAACTGTAGCGAATGTCTGTCGGTAACGGTCTAGCATCGGTCGGATGAATTTCCTTCGAGATGTCGAAGAGAATGTCGCTAGAAACTCGGCAATTTTCGTGAGTTTTGAATTGAAATAATTAATAAAGTCGTTACCTTTCTATATAAATTTAAGATTAAATATAATTAAGAACTTAACTGTAAAGATGCGGAAGATCAGTCGGAGAAGGATGCTTGTAGATGAGGAATTTTTTGTTTTTATGTTATAAATTAATGATGATCTGGATAGATGTAGGATTTTTCGTACCCCCACCACGCCTCCTATCCGCCCCACCCCCTTTTTTAAATTTATTTACCTGGCTCGTTCGTCTTCCAACCCCCCTCTCTCCTTGTCTTCTTTACTTCCCACCCGTTCGTAATCGTATCGATATTTAAGTGATGACGAGGATGATGATCAAAGAGTGAATTACTCATCGAATTTCTCTCCAACTTTTCCAACCTTCAACTGTAGGAAATGTCTGTCGGTAACGGTCTAGCATCACTTGGATGAGTTTTCTTAAAGATGATGAGACAAATATGACGGAAAGTGTCGCTTAAAACCGCGTAATTTTCGTGGTTTTTTGCCTTAAAATATATTAATTGTAATTAATAAAGTCGTTACGTTTTTATATAAATTAAGATAATTATAATTAAGAGTTTAACTGTAGAGATGATAGAAAGATACGGAAGATCAGTTGGAAAAGGATGCTTACAGACGAGGCATTCTTTTTATTTTATAAATGAAAAGTAATTGAGAGTTTTAAGCGTGTTATTTTTCAATTATGAGGTAAATTTAATTAATTGAGAATTAATTAAAATAAAAAACTTAAATTTACTTCTTTCGTGTTTACGCGTTTGATAATTGCGTATAGAAAAATTAATTTTTTTTCTGCGAATAAATGTGTTATTTTAGTGAAAATATTTGAATTTTTTAAAAATAAAATTCAATTTTTTTTCTTATTTTTCTATTTTAAAAGTATTGTTTTGATCGGAGAAAACGTATCTGTTTCCTCGAAAGAATTTCAATTTTCTCGAATAAAATCTATACTTTTAAAACGTTTTTTTGCATAAATTTACAATTTTTTTAGATATAAATTACTCTTTTTGTAGAAAATTGTTTTTTACGTAAGATTTCCCGATAAAAGCGCAAAAAACACAACAATTTTTTGCCCTTTTTATCGTACTTACACACGCGACTGCAATCATTTCCACCCAAAAATCACATTTTTCCTTCCTAATATTGCAATTTTTACATAAAAAAACATCAAAATTTGCTAATTTTTCTAACAAAATTGCCTTTTCTCGCAGTAAATAACCTTTTTTTTTGTGGGTGATTTCAATCACTTGCCGGGACTAAAATGGCCTCCTCCCTCAGGAAATTTGTGATTTTCAGAAAAAATTACACGAATTATTTAAAAATTTTTACGTAAAACCCGTTTTTGACGAGGAAATTCTTGACGTTTCATCACCGAATTCCTTAACTTCGACGTCATTACTGCTTTATAAATTAAAAAAAATGGCCAGAAAACATCCTTAAAAATGCAAATTAAAATGTTTACAGCATTATAATATTTACACAATTTTCCGGGATAAAAAACAATAAAAAATAAATGAAAATAATAAAAGTTTTAATAAATTTTCTACAAAAATTTTTGCCATTTTATTAAAAGGAAAAAAAAGAGGCAAAAAATTTATAAAATTTTACCGATTTTAATTTTATATTTTAACGAATTTCTTCTTAATATTTTATATCCAAAAATATTTCTTTATTATCATTTATTATTTATCTTTTCATTTAAAAAATAATTTTTTTTTGTATTTTTTTAGTAAAATAAATTTTTTTAAAAGATAAGAAAATTTGACAGTTTTATACAAAACTTAAAATTCTTCATAAAAGTGTTCGAATTAGAAGAATTTCTTGTAAATTTTTTTTATTTTTAATTTATTTGTTTTTTAAATTTTATTTCGATTTTGTATTTTTTTAACTGTTTGTAACTTTTTAAAAATTTTGGGATATTTTTTTGTAAATTTTTCTGTAATTTTTGCTAATTTTTCCGTGAAGAAAACACAAATATAATTTTATTTCTGTTTTCTTCTCAGACCATAGAAATTGCACAAAATGCTTTCCATCTTCAAAAAGACACAAATTTTATTTTTGTGAACACGAAAAAATCTTTTTTATTCTAAAAAAAAAATCAATTTTCTTTTTCTAAAAATGTAACTTTTATGTAGAAAAACATTATTTTAAAAATTACAATTTTTGTGTCTTAAAAAAATTTTCCCCCAGAAAACACAATTTTGTGTGTTTTAAAAAAAGCAAATTTTTCTCTCGAGAAATTACAATTTTTCTCTAATAAATTACAATTTTGTCGCTTTAAGAAAACGCAAATTCTTGTCAGAAAAATCGGTTTTTGCGGCTTTAAAAAAACGCAATTCCTGTCTCTAAAAATTATAAATTTTGTCTCAAAAAATACAGTTTTGCTTTTTTAAAAAATACAATTTGTCTCAAAAAATTACAATTTTGTCGCTTTAATAAAACGCACGTTCTTCGTCCGAAGAAAATGCATTTTTTCCGGAAAATCGCAAGTTTGTCTTAAAAAACGCAACGTTTGCCCGGAGAAAATACGACTTTTGTTAGAAAAAAATACAATTTTTCTCTCTTTAAAAAATCGCAAATTTTTCTCTCAAGAAAAAGAAAACAATCTTTTGCCTCCAGAAATTCCAATTTTGACTTTTTAATAAATCGCAAAACGATTTTAATTAATTTTCTATAAAATACAAAAATCCTTTAAAACTGGAAGAATTTTAACGCCTTTAATTTATTTAATAGCGCGTAATTTTTATTTAATTTTAATTTTTTTTTAAATTAAATTGCATTAATTAGATTACATTTTAATTATATTTACATTTTAAGTAAGTAAATAAACACGGTTAAAATATATTTAATTATTTGTAAAAATCATTTTTTAGAATAGATAATTAATTACGATTTTTTTTTTCTTCGGGCATTAAACCAAATTAATTATTGATAAAATAAATAAATAATTTGTTATTTTATAAGAAAATAAAAATACAAGTCGACAATTTTTATTTACTTTTATTTTCGGTGTGAAAAGTTTATTTAAAAATGATCAAAACGAATTATACGAGTTACGCAAATTTCTTTTATTTAAAATATTTACTTTTCTACGTTGTGTAAGGGGAAGAATTGCGATAAAAGAGGAATTTTACAAGAGAATCTTCGAATTTCTCCAACAAATACGTAAAAATTGGTGAGAAAGTGCTCAAAATGTCCTCATCTTTTCTCCACAATTCTAATGCATCTTGGAAATTGCTTCAATTTAAAATAAAAATCCTCTGAATTTCTGCAAAAACTTAATAAAATGTTGCAATTGTATAATTAAGATGTCGAGAAAATGCCCGAAATTTATAGTTTTAATTTTAAAAGTCAAATAAATATGGAAAAATTGTGAAAAAATCCCCAAATTTTCCGTTACAAATTAAAGTGAAATCTTAAATATATTAAAGGTTTATTGAGATAGAGAAAATTATTTTTTTTTCTGCGAATAAATGTGTTATTTTAGTGAAAATATTTGAATTTTTTAAAAATAAAATTCAATTTTTTTTCTTATTTTTCTATTTTAAAAGTATTGTTTTGATCGGAGAAAACGTATCTGTTTCCTCGAAAGAATTTCAATTTTCTCGAATAAAATCTATACTTTTAAAACGTTTTTTTGCATAAATTTACAATTTTTTTAGATATAAATTACTCTTTTTGTAGAAAATTGTTTTTTACGTAAGATTTCCCGATAAAAGCGCAAAAAACACAACAATTTTTTGCCCTTTTTATCGTACTTACACACGCGACTGCAATCATTTCCACCCAAAAATCACATTTTTCCTTCCTAATATTGCAATTTTTACATAAAAAAACATCAAAATTTGCTAATTTTTCTAACAAAATTGCCTTTTCTCGCAGTAAATAACCTTTTTTTTTGTGGGTGATTTCAATCACTTGCCGGGACTAAAATGGCCTCCTCCCTCAGGAAATTTGTGATTTTCAGAAAAAATTACACGAATTATTTAAAAATTTTTACGTAAAACCCGTTTTTGACGAGGAAATTCTTGACGTTTCATCACCGAATTCCTTAACTTCGACGTCATTACTGCTTTATAAATTAAAAAAAATGGCCAGAAAACATCCTTAAAAATGCAAATTAAAATGTTTACAGCATTATAATATTTACACAATTTTCCGGGATANATTATTATTATTATTTTATTTTTTGCTTTTCTTTGTTAGAGTTATGATTAAACAGACCGCATATACTTTATTTAGCTTTATTTGGTGGGTGGAAAGTGCAATGAAAGAAGGGGAAGTTAGATAAATCAGCATTCTCACGCACTTGGAAAACCTACCTGAAGCCGAAGTTGCGCCTTTCCTTTCTAATGAGCCTGTGGCTATACAACAAGGGAATGCCATTAACAGGTCTTTCTTCTACTTAGCCGTTGTTTTCCCCCGGTGGCTGGCCAGACTCCTATACCGTCTGATTAGCCAAGGTGAGGGAGGGAGGAAAGTGGCGGTGCCCTACTGCGATTGCGCACGCATAAAATCCCCGTGACGTCACGACGGAATCGCGAACAGGTGCACCATGTGAGCGACAATAATACGCCGACTGGATACGTCCGGACAGACACAACTCGATAGCTGTTTAGGCCTAGCTGACTTATAGTTACTTCCAGCTTCCGGCACGTAAAGAAGTCGAGTCGGCCATGAATGGTAAACAGCATATGTCTCTTCATCCTCCCATCAACACCGCCACCGGGACTTGCTTCCCTGGAAGATATTCTCCCACCTACCGCAGTGCGGATCCTATGCGGAGACATTGTATGGGAAATCCACCGGTATGTGAACATTTTTTCTCCTTTTTTAACGCTTCCCTGCCCTACGAAACTAATTACCGCGCGACACTCCACTCCGAACGAATGCACAGCCTTCGAGCTGCGCTCCTCCTTCGCTCGGCTCGCAGCTTGTCTACTTGTCCACTAAACTCGTATATTCCAGCGTACGTCGCGTAATTACGCGTGACAATAATTTATACGTCACTCGGGAGACAATTTACACCTTGGTGGCAAGTTTCAACGCGTTACGCGTGGTTAAATTCTCGAAAATGTGATAGAATTTGGCGTATTTCACTGCCTTTTGCCGCTTTTGACCTTTACCTATGGCATTTCTATTTATAGGGGAACTTATTTCCGAGTCTCGATGATACTTTAATGGGGAGAGCCGACGGTTTGACAGCTGTCGACATCAGCAAACACTCACCGAGTGGAGGTGCTACACTTCATCTAAAACACGATATGATGTACGCTCATCATCCAGGAATGGGAAGTGGACATCCCACCGCAAATAGTAGACCACACCATTCTCAAGTGAGCCATCCCGGAATGGACACCATGGATCTGTTAGATCCGTTGTGCCCCTCGTCTCTTCCTCCGCTCACCATGGCAGCGGATAACAACTCGATGAATCCCCACGGCCATCCTCAACTGCACAGTTCTATATACAGCCACAGCATGAATACCATGATGAGTTCCCATCACACTCTCTCCTCTCATCATACTTTAGCCATGCACGACGTCGACACGGATCCCAGAGAGCTGGAGGCATTCGCCGAGAGATTCAAACAGCGTCGTATCAAACTGGGAGTCACACAGGCGGATGTGGGGAAGGCACTGGCCAATCTCAAGCTACCAGGAGTCGGATCCCTGTCTCAAAGTACAATTTGCAGGTTCGAATCGTTGACCCTATCACACAACAACATGGTGGCACTCAAACCCATACTCCAAGCATGGTTAGAAGCTGCAGAAGCTCAAGCTAGAAACAAGAGAAGAGACCCGGATAGCCCCAGCGTGCTGCCAACAGGTGAGAAGAAGAGGAAGAGGACATCGATAGCGGCACCCGAAAAACGTTCTCTGGAAGCATATTTCGCCGTGCAGCCCAGACCCTCCGGTGAAAAGATAGCGGCCATTGCCGAAAAATTAGATTTGAAGAAGAACGTGGTACGAGTTTGGTTCTGTAACCAGAGACAGAAACAGAAGAGGATGAAGTACTCGGCCACCACTCATTAGTAATTCGTTAGTACAGTGTAAGGTCCCAGCCCCTTTAAACAAAACAAAAATTATATATATATACATATATATATACATATATGACGAAGCTGGGGCCGGGTCGTAAGGCCCAAACTCTGGCAAAAATTTCCGTTTCCTCGTTCCCCCTGAAGAAGAATTTGTTGTCCCACTTGTATGTGTATATATACATATATATACATATATACACATGCATATATATATATATACACACACACATACACATGAGAAAAATAAATAACACGCCCTCCCGATAGCGTGCTGTCAAAGATTCATACGGGTCAAAGTTCACAATATATGAATGAGTGAAGATATATAAATATATATAAGGAAAAAAATATAAATACATACCTTAATCCCGTTCGTATTTTAATATTATTTCTGTCCCCCCTCGGACTATAATTCTTCGAGAACGATGATGATTCCGTAGATTTGGATGCAGAGAATGGGTCTACTTAACTGTATCAGACTTTTGCCCATCTTTCCACATATTTGAACTAGAATGTCATCAGTCTGTGTATTGATCATTCCAGTATTACATTCAGTATTAATGACGTCGGCTTAACAACTGAATATTGCATGCAGGTGATTAGGGGAAGGACGACGACAGGGGGAATGTCACGTGACGTAGCTGCACGTGTCCCGTCTGACTCGTGACGAACATAGAGAAAAATCCCAACAAGATAACGATGAGGTAAGTACGTGCATTTTAATTGTTATTTTTTTAAAAAGCGACGGTTTAGGAACGTAGAAATTGTTTAAGATCGCGAGAAGATGTAAGACGAGACAGTTTTTAACTGTTTACTGAGCAAAAATTCCCGTTTCCACGTGTTTAAAACGTTAATTTTTAGCATATTTAACAAATATTTTATGTAATTTTACCGTTTTTTTAACCACGTTTACTCCCCATCTTCCACCGATCTACGCTTAAACATAAGCGAAGCCAGTACTTCGAGTGTTTCGAGCGCAATAATTCGTATTTTGGGTGTTTAAAACGTTAATTTTTAGCACATTTAAGGGTGTATTTTGTATAATATTTTTTTGTACAATAGCTTTCTTAAACCCCCACCTTACACTTATCCACATGACAAGCGGGTTTTTAAGTGTTAAAAAACGCGAAAACCTGTGTTTTTACCCGCTCGAAACCTTAATTTTTAGAGTATTTAATGTTTATTTTGTATAATTTTAGCGTTTCCGACCCCCGTTGAATCCCCCTTCCACTGATCCACGCTTGTACAGTACACTACGCTAGAAAACCTAAGAAGGTTAATGTATCATCCGTTTAATCGCTCTCAGCACTTATCACTCGTGAGGGAGGAAAAAACAAATTATTATTATTTATTTTTTTTATTTATTATTTATTTATTTAAAGAATTTACAGTAAAATATTGGAAGATAAACAAAAGTTTTCCTTCAAAATCCAGACAGTTATTTGGATAGGTATAATTAGAAATCCACGTCGAAAGTTGACATCATCAATGCTTTAAGCAATCAACTCTCTCGTAACAATCAAGAGTTTGGCACCAAATTGGTTCCCGTTTTGTTCCACAAATGAATTTGATTCTCTCGAGACAATTCGAATATACTTAAACCAACGTACGTCACCATGGGAAAGCCACGCGCGCTCCTATGCACACGTGACACGTCACGTTTGTGTCTCGTTCGTTATACACTTTGGAATTTTCTTCGTAATTAATTTGCTACAAAACTATACAAAATTTATGCCAATTTTATTACGTAAATATAATTAGAATTTTATTTTAAATTTCCTTTTATCTTTATTTACGGCTTCTTCTTCTCCTTCTCCTTTCAACACGCTTCATCCGTTGCTCTTGGTCTTCCCTATACCTGCGAGGGACAACCAATTTTTTCTATTTTTTTCTTCTNGCAATATTTTTCTTTAAAAATATATATTTTTTAAAAGGTTTTTATGATATTTAAGTAAAGGAAACCTTACTTTTTTAAACATAATTAATTAAATGTTCCATTTTATTAAATGAACTTAATTTAATAATTTTTAACGTGATTTTTAACATGGAGTTTGATGATGCGATAGATAATTTTAAACAAAGCATTTTCTCTTCCTTTTCTCTAATCGTTTAACTCCTCTGCTTCGACGGTTTCCTTGAAATTAATCCGTAAAAATGATGTTTAAATGGTAATTAATGAAAAACTCGATGCTCCGATGGAAAAATTTAATTATCGCTTCTTTTTCCTCTTCTTCTTCTCTAGTAATTTTAAGCATCATTTCCTCTTCTTCTTCTTCTGTGATGATTTAATTGCAGCTTATTTACAGAAAGTAATATTTAAACGGTAATTAGTGAGCAGCTTGGTGCTCCAATCGAAGATTTTAAGCATCCTTTTCTCTTTCTCCTTTTTCTCTCTTCTCCTGATTTTAAGCATCCTTTCTTTCTCCTCTTCCTCTTCTCTGATGGTGCAGTTTCTGTTATTTCATTAAAAATGGTGTTTAAATGGTAATTATCGAATAATTCGACGCATTATTCTTCTCTTCCTCTTTATCTTCTCGGGTATTTTAAATAATTCGGTAATTAATTTATGATATTTCTTTCTGTGCGTTAAAATATAGGCTAACGAGAATTTAAAATACAAGTTTGTGTGATTCTTGGAGTATTTTCTCCAGAATTTGATTGTAAAGTAGGTGTGTGCTGTATAAAAATGATGAAATTCGAAGAGATGATGTCAATGAATGATTGATGTTAACATTCGTTCGTTACTTTCTAAATTTAAATTAGATTGATGATCGCCTGATGAATATTTCATCACTTATGTTCTCTCTTTATTAAATTAGAAGGAAGGATTTCGTTTTCCTTTAATAATTCTATAGAAATTTATTTTTAAATGTCCAAATTGTTCGTCCTTATCATCAATGAAGTTCGAAATTTGCTGATCGATCGGCCGATGAAGTTAGAAATCTTCCTCGTTGGAAGGTCGAAAAAGAAACTTTTTATGTTAATTATTGAATTATTTGTCGTCTTCGTCATCACTTTCGAGTATTAACAGCGTATTAATCGCGTGATAACGATGATAAAGGCAATAATTCACTCGTTATACACGGATGGCGATGAGGAAGATGACGCGATTCGTGTAGAATGAGTGTTAATCCGATAAACATAACAATTTATCCTACATAAATCGCATTTATTAAAGAAGAAATCGATATTAATATTTAAAAAATATCATATCATCATCATCATCATCATCGTGTATCAGCAGTCGATTCCGTAGTAGGGCCACCGGCTGATTGATGAGAATGACGACGATAGCGAGTGAATTATCCCGCACCAGTCACGTTTATACGAAGCTAGAAGATGGCAATTGATTTACGATGATGATGAATTATTCATCCAAAAAAATCATCACAAATCAGCTGAGTATAAAATTCTGCCATCAGCTGACTGACGACGATAGAAGATACTTTACCATCTTTTATATAAGCCGCTCTACTTTAATTATTAACAAATTAAAATTAATTATTTTTAAAAATAGATTTATCGTCATCGCCTCTAACTACTCCTTTAACACTTTACAATAATAATTAATTAATTATAAAGTATTTAAATTTGTTTCTAAAGGCGAGAAGATAAAATCTTCCATCGTTCTCGATGACTCTTAAAATTTTTCAAATTTAAACGGGAATAAATAAATACTAATTAATAGAGACGATTTTTATCATCCTTAAAAACAATAACAAATACAAAAAGTAGGCATTTTCCTATTTAAAATTGACAAAATAAGCCATAATATATAATAGAATCGAGGAGGAAGGATGCGGTAAGAGGATGCCGGATTAATTTGTAGCAATATAACTCAATTAAGTAATAAAGTAATAAAAATGATGTATACTAAAGAACATTATTTAATTATATTTTTATTTTGAAACGTCGATGAATGTCCCCCTTTTTTTTTCTTTAGTGTTTAAATCCACGAGGAACGATTTGATTCCCTGGAGAATCTTTGCAGAAAGTTCAATTCTGTCTCGTTTGTAGGAAATCACCTAAAAAAACAATCCATTGTTTTCGTCTTTCTGGATAAATGTACTTGCTTTTTTTGTTGTTGTTTGTGACACCAATTTACTCGGAACATTCGAAAAAAATACAGAAAAAACTTTATCTTTTTAAACTCTGCTCTCTCCTTTTATTATATGAAGTCACATAAATAAATATTTTTTTCTTTCTTTTTTACTGTTTAAATCCTTAATTTTTACTTGTTTTATTGTCTGCGGTTCGAAATTTTCTGGAATTTTTGATAGAAAAGAATAAAGTATTCGAAACTATAAAATGTAGAATTTGTTTTTCCTTCTTCCTTCTATTGACTTATGTAGAAATTTCTATAAAATTTTTATTCTTATCCGCAAGAATCTTTGGAATATTTTACAATTTATCCAGATTTTGGGTTATAAAAAGAGAAAAATGTCCGAATTTTTACATTTTAAAAAAGCCAGTTTTGTGTTAAAACTTCTGGAGAATTCTACAATTTTCCTAAAGAAAGTCTTGAAAAAAGTCACCAAATTTTAATTATTTCGGAGTTAAAGAATGACTTAAACCTTATAAAGTGGGTGGGCCTTATACTTAGTAATGTTAGTCACTGGCTACACCCTTAGTAGAGAACGTAACCCGTATAAACGGACAGTATTTTACACCGGGTTACACTCGTACTATCGGACTTTGTAGTGTTGTATACTGTTAATTACTGCTTTATATTTTAATGCAGTTTACTTTATTGATTTTTATCTTAATTAAGATTACTTTTATTTATTCATTTATTTAAATAACAAAATTAAACATCAATTTTCTGTTTATAAATAAATAAATAAATAAATTATGCAAATATTTTTATGAAACTTCCGACCAACTTATTTCCAGTCGACTTTCTTCTAATTTTAAATAATTACAAGAAGTAATTATCTATTATTTGTTTAAATACAAATAATAGATAATTAATATAATATAAACTAACGTGTATAGGGATGAGACTTCCTTCCATTCTTTCCATTATATAAAATACCACCGCCTATATCTTATTTACAAATCAATACCACACCTTATTAGCGTGTCTTTTTTATTAACACCCGATTGGCACATCCTTTTTAGGGCCTTAAAATAAACTGTAAAGTTGTAAATATTATTATTAAGAATAAAAAACTGTGTAATTATTTAATTGTTAATTTTAAAAAAATATGCATATTAAGGTTTAAACTTAATTAAATAATGTAGAAACTTTATTAACTTTAAGAAATGCGTTTTTAAAGATTTAATTATGTTTATCTTATTAATAATTTGGGGAAATTTATAGGTAATATAAGGGAAATTTACGAGGAAAATATCAAGAAAATAAAGCATAAAATGAATTAAGTTTCTACCACGTTTAATTAAGTTTAAAGCCTTAAAAAAAACCATAAGAATAGGGAATTCTTAGAGGGGATTTTTTTAAGTTTACGGTTTACTGCGGGGGAGGAGGAAGGAAGAAAAATAAGGAGGAATAATTAGTAAAGGATAAGAAAATATATTTATAAAGTAAGAGAAAATGACTAATTAATCGACGTATCAAAATTGGAATATATTCAGAATGTTAAATGAGAATTTGTCGTCGAAAGTTTGCAAACATGACTAATTCAATTGGCAAGGTAATCAACAAACCAAATCCAACATCCAACTTAACTTTCATTGGGAAACTATCTCTACATTCAGTAATTAGAAGCATTACAACTACTACAAACCATATATAAAGTTCAATTAACAATTGCCGGAGTGCTAGGGACCTTCTAAGCCCTAGCCAACGGTTAAAGTAAACACCATATTTCTATTAATAAGGTATAGGCGGTCACGTGACGGGGCCAACAGACCCTGACGTCCCTAAGAGAGGGGGAGAAGGGGGAAGAGAGAGAGAGAGGAAGAGAGAGACAGAGAGAGAGATGCGATTCTCTAGAGGCAAACACACGCCTGGCAAACATGGAGGGCGGAGATGGAGTCGGTAACAGCCAGTGACTGGCTGGTCGTGTGACTGTTACAAGTTGCGCCATAGGTTGTTGAAATATTGACGAATCCGAGACCGTTGAATTATTTAGTAGAAGACCCCGCTTTGGTTCCATAAGGCTTTAGACTGGGCTCGTCCTCAAGGGCTTTTAATTAACGGTGCACCGTGACCCTTGATCTGGATAGGCGTAGGATTTCTCGTAACCTCGTTCCTACCCCCCGCCGCGCTTCCTAGCCGCGTCACCCCCTTTTTTAATTTATTTACCTCGCTCGTTCGTCTTTCAACCCCCCCTCTTCTCTCTCTGTCTTCTACTTTACTTCCCACCTATTTATAATCGTATCGATGATGAGGATGATGATCAAGATGCGAGAATTATTCATCGAATTTCTGTCCAACTTTCCTAATCTTTAAACTGTAGCGAATGTCTGTCGGTAACGGTCTAGCATCGGTCGGATGAATTTCCTTCGAGATGTCGAAGAGAATGTCGCTAGAAACTCGGCAATTTTCGTGAGTTTTGAATTGAAATAATTAATAAAGTCGTTACCTTTCTATATAAATTTAAGATTAAATATAATTAAGAACTTAACTGTAAAGATGCGGAAGATCAGTCGGAGAAGGATGCTTGTAGATGAGGAATTTTTTGTTTTTATGTTATAAATTAATGATGATCTGGATAGATGTAGGATTTTTCGTACCCCCACCACGCCTCCTATCCGCCCCACCCCCTTTTTTAAATTTATTTACCTGGCTCGTTCGTCTTCCAACCCCCCTCTCTCCTTGTCTTCTTTACTTCCCACCCGTTCGTAATCGTATCGATATTTAAGTGATGACGAGGATGATGATCAAAGAGTGAATTACTCATCGAATTTCTCTCCAACTTTTCCAACCTTCAACTGTAGGAAATGTCTGTCGGTAACGGTCTAGCATCACTTGGATGAGTTTTCTTAAAGATGATGAGACAAATATGACGGAAAGTGTCGCTTAAAACCGCGTAATTTTCGTGGTTTTTTGCCTTAAAATATATTAATTGTAATTAATAAAGTCGTTACGTTTTTATATAAATTAAGATAATTATAATTAAGAGTTTAACTGTAGAGATGATAGAAAGATACGGAAGATCAGTTGGAAAAGGATGCTTACAGACGAGGCATTCTTTTTATTTTATAAATGAAAAGTAATTGAGAGTTTTAAGCGTGTTATTTTTCAATTATGAGGTAAATTTAATTAATTGAGAATTAATTAAAATAAAAAACTTAAATTTACTTCTTTCGTGTTTACGCGTTTGATAATTGCGTATAGAAAATTAATTTTTTTTCTGCGAATAAATGTGTTATTTTAGTGAAAATATTTGAATTTTTTAAAAATAAAATTCAATTTTTTTTCTTATTTTTCTATTTTAAAAGTATTGTTTTGATCGGAGAAAACGTATCTGTTTCCTCGAAAGAATTTCAATTTTCTCGAATAAAATCTATACTTTTAAAACGTTTTTTTGCATAAATTTACAATTTTTTTAGATATAAATTACTCTTTTTGTAGAAAATTGTTTTTTACGTAAGATTTCCCGATAAAAGCGCAAAAAACACAACAATTTTTTGCCCTTTTTATCGTACTTACACACGCGACTGCAATCATTTCCACCCAAAAATCACATTTTTCCTTCCTAATATTGCAATTTTTACATAAAAAAACATCAAAATTTGCTAATTTTTCTAACAAAATTGCCTTTTCTCGCAGTAAATAACCTTTTTTTTTGTGGGTGATTTCAATCACTTGCCGGGACTAAAATGGCCTCCTCCCTCAGGAAATTTGTGATTTTCAGAAAAAATTACACGAATTATTTAAAAATTTTTACGTAAAACCCGTTTTTGACGAGGAAATTCTTGACGTTTCATCACCGAATTCCTTAACTTCGACGTCATTACTGCTTTATAAATTAAAAAAAATGGCCAGAAAACATCCTTAAAAATGCAAATTAAAATGTTTACAGCATTATAATATTTACACAATTTTCCGGGATAAAAAACAATAAAAAATAAATGAAAATAATAAAAGTTTTAATAAATTTTCTACAAAAATTTTTGCCATTTTATTAAAAGGAAAAAAAAGAGGCAAAAAATTTATAAAATTTTACCGATTTTAATTTTATATTTTAACGAATTTCTTCTTAATATTTTATATCCAAAAATATTTCTTTATTATCATTTATTATTTATCTTTTCATTTAAAAAATAATTTTTTTTTGTATTTTTTTAGTAAAATAAATTTTTTTAAAAGATAAGAAAATTTGACAGTTTTATACAAAACTTAAAATTCTTCATAAAAGTGTTCGAATTAGAAGAATTTCTTGTAAATTTTTTTTATTTTTAATTTATTTGTTTTTTAAATTTTATTTCGATTTTGTATTTTTTTAACTGTTTGTAACTTTTTAAAAATTTTGGGATATTTTTTTGTAAATTTTTCTGTAATTTTTGCTAATTTTTCCGTGAAGAAAACACAAATATAATTTTATTTCTGTTTTCTTCTCAGACCATAGAAATTGCACAAAATGCTTTCCATCTTCAAAAAGACACAAATTTTATTTTTGTGAACACGAAAAAATCTTTTTTATTCTAAAAAAAAAATCAATTTTCTTTTTCTAAAAATGTAACTTTTATGTAGAAAAACATTATTTTAAAAATTACAATTTTTGTGTCTTAAAAAAATTTTCCCCCAGAAAACACAATTTTGTGTGTTTTAAAAAAAGCAAATTTTTCTCTCGAGAAATTACAATTTTTCTCTAATAAATTACAATTTTGTCGCTTTAAGAAAACGCAAATTCTTGTCAGAAAAATCGGTTTTTGCGGCTTTAAAAAAACGCAATTCCTGTCTCTAAAAATTATAAATTTTGTCTCAAAAAAGACAGTTTTGCTTTTTTAAAAAATACAATTTGTCTCAAAAAATTACAATTTTGTCGCTTTAATAAAACGCACGTTCTTCGTCCGAAGAAAATGCATTTTTTCCGGAAAATCGCAAGTTTGTCTTAAAAAACGCAACGTTTGCCCGGAGAAAATACGACTTTTGTTAGAAAAAAATACAATTTTTCTCTCTTTAAAAAATCGCAAATTTTTCTCTCAAGAAAAAGAAAACAATCTTTTGCCTCCAGAAATTCCAATTTTGACTTTTTAATAAATCGCAAAACGATTTTAATTAATTTTCTATAAAATACAAAAATCCTTTAAAACTGGAAGAATTTTAACGCCTTTAATTTATTTAATAGCGCGTAATTTTTATTTAATTTTAATTTTTTTTTAAATTAAATTGCATTAATTAGATTACATTTTAATTATATTTACATTTTAAGTAAGTAAATAAACACGGTTAAAATATATTTAATTATTTGTAAAAATCATTTTTTAGAATAGATAATTAATTACGATTTTTTTTTTCTTCGGGCATTAAACCAAATTAATTATTGATAAAATAAATAAATAATTTGTTATTTTATAAGAAAATAAAAATACAAGTCGACAATTTTTATTTACTTTTATTTTCGGTGTGAAAAGTTTATTTAAAAATGATCAAAACGAATTATACGAGTTACGCAAATTTCTTTTATTTAAAATATTTACTTTTCTACGTTGTGTAAGGGGAAGAATTGCGATAAAAGCGGAATTTTACAAGAGAATCTTCGAATTTCTCCAACAAATACGTAAAAATTGGTGAGAAAGTGCTCAAAATGTCCTCATCTTTTCTCCACAATTCTAATGCATCTTGGAAATTGCTTCAATTTAAAATAAAAATCCTCTGAATTTCTGCAAAAACTTAATAAAATGTTGCAATTGTATAATTAAGATGTCGAGAAAATGCCCGAAATTTATAGTTTTAATTTTAAAAGTCAAATAAATATGGAAAAATTGTGAAAAAATCCCCAAATTTTCCGTTACAAATTAAAGTGAAATCTTAAATATATTAAAGGTTTATTGAGAAGCTTTAAAAACCCTAAACGATGCTCAATAAGCTTTCAATAATCTTTAAAGTCCTTAAAGTAACCTTTAAAAGTATTTAATAGACGTTTATAAACCTTAAAAAAAACCATAATTAAATTGGTAAAAACCTTAATAAATTCTAAAAGGTTTTAAACCCCATAAAATAATTTTTATAAATTATTAATAAATGTAAAAAATTCTTGATAAAGGTGAAAATATCATTAAAAATGGCCAAAAATATGCTTTAAAAATTGGAAGATTTAGCTAGAAATTTGGCGAGGAAATTGATTGATCCGAATGAATTTTCTATTCTAAAAATATAAATTATTTATTTATTTAAAGAATTTACAGTAAAATATTGGAAGATAAACAAAAGTTTTCCTTCAAAATCCAGACAGTTATTTGGATAGGTATAATTAGAAATCCACGTCGAAAGTTGACATCATCAATGCTTTAAGCAATCAACTCTCTCGTAACAATCAAGAGTTTGGCACCAAATTGGTTCCCGTTTTGTTCCACAAATGAATTTGATTCTCTCGAGACAATTCGAATATACTTAAACCAACGTACGTCACCATGGGAAAGCCACGCGCGCTCCTATGCACACGTGACACGTCACGTTTGTGTCTCGTTCGTTATACACTTTGGAATTTTCTTCGTAATTAATTTGCTACAAAACTATACAAAATTTATGCCAATTTTATTACGTAAATATAATTAGAATTTTATTTTAAATTTCCTTTTATCTTTATTTACGGCTTCTTCTTCTCCTTCTCCTTTCAACACGCTTCATCCGTTGCTCTTGGTCTTCCCTATACCTGCGAGGGACAACCAATTTTTTCTATTTTTTTCTTCTTTTTTTAATATAAATTATTTGAATTTTTATTTTAAAATATTTTTTATATTTAGAATTTTTAGTTTAAAAGTGATGCTAAACATTCGAGGTGTGATTTGTTACGTTTTATGGATTTTTAAGCAAAAAATTCCGTTTAAATTTTATAAATTTGTTATATTTTCATATAATATAAACAATCTTGAATATAATTTTATAACTTTTAAATTTATTTCGTAATATTTTTAAATTTTACGGCGCAACATCTCTCTCTTAACTGGATTGCTCCTCGGCATCACTGCGGATTTAGGAATATCTCAAAGTTGCGGAGTTAATATTTACACGATTTAAACATATAAAGTAAAAAAATTAATTATAAAAAGATACAAACGAGTTGAATTCATTAATTATCTTGAAAATTTAGCATATTTTAAGCACGAAAATCACTTTTCATAACGGAGAAGATAGGCAGCATCTTCGCATAGAACAATCGCATTTTGTATATAATCTGCATCAAAAAATAAGTGAAATTTATTTAAAATTTAGTAAATTTTAAAGCATAAAATCATTTCTTCTTGAATTTTTTGCAGAAGAAGCCGGAATTTTACACAAAATTGGCCATAGAAGTATCAGAAAATAAGATAAAGGAGGAAGAAGTTATCGTTACCTTCGGATGAATATTACAAGAGTTTGTTAGAGAATGATTTAAAATAATTAAAAATAATATTGCCATTTCATTAATCCTCAACTATTTATACTTTTAAGTCTTTACTTCCGTTGTCATCAGACTTTACAAACTAAAGAAGCAGTTTAAAGAACTTGAATAATTGAACTATCCTACTACAACTTAGATAATTAAGTACCAACATCCTATCTATATTATAATTACCCCCTCTGTGGATAATTAACCAGAACATAGTTCAACTTCGCTATCTCTAACATGGCGATTTGTTAACGAGAAATTTTGTAACCAATATGGGTGAGTGTATTAATAATAAACTGGAATTTACTACCATCCATCACTCGTTTGCCACTAATTATCCATCCCTGTTGAGAATATTGTTAATATAACTTCACTATCCGAATTTAAATTAAATAATTTTTCTTACTTTTAACTCTTAAAACGTTTCCCAATTAGTTAACTATCGTTGCGTTAAGGGTCCATCCTCTTCCATGTTGCCTGATGCGCACGGATGAGTGATAAACGTAAGCGCTTTAACACACGTGGTCGAGCGCAGCATCCATGCGTTATATACATCAATGAGATTAATAATACGCCCTTTAAGACCTGATTTAAGGTTTTGCAGGCCTTCTTTTAACAGTTACGAATCGTCGAGTGATAAAAATGCCACCCTGTAGAGTTTTCTGAGAGACGTTAGCTAGTCTCTACGCGTTACTACGTTAAAAAATAAGCTTTAAAACTAATCTACGCGCTAAGAAAAATCCTTATTTAAGCGTAGGACACCTTCTACTAACAGTTACACTCTTACTTCCCCCCTTTAGTCCTGTAACTACAAACGATCCTGTAGGATCTAAACACCAACTAGTTCAATAACACCGCTTAATTACGCGCACAGAAAACATCAGCTTTACGAGTTATTTAAGCGTAGGACACGTCCACCTAACAGCTACAACTAGCATCCCCCATTATGAATCGTCGTTTGTCTACTTATGATTGATGACAGAGCGACCCTGTAGGATTTCTCTATGCCAAATTCTCTATCCTAACATCGTAATTATCGCCCTATACTTTGCAATACAATCATCATTCACTAGTTGACCGATTGCTATGTGTACGAGCATGTGGTGCATTGATCGAACCGCTGTACCATTTCTCATATGAAAAAATCTCCTCTGCGTGGTACCCTATTGTAGTATTATTCATTCCCTGGTATCCCCCGTAATCGTATCGATAAAAATTTTGATAATTTTGCGACTTTTCCGCCTTGTTTTAAAGACCCGAGATCCGGCACCTTTCACTTTCCTGTGTTTAAAACTCTTAAATTTTAATTGTAGTGTGTTGTTTCTAACCTGTCATAGCCCTTAGCTAACTATTGTTAGTTTAAGCGTGTATAAACCCTTAACAACAATCGCTTCTCTTACTGGGAACTGTCCAATCTGCACTCCACGTTGTCACGCCATTTCGACTTTAGTATAATCATCATCAATACGTGGCACGCGTTAGTACGCTCTGAAAATCTCCACCCCCGTTTTCCCCTATCAATTCCCGTTAGGGAAAAAAATTATAAAATGATTCCCAGAAAAAAACCCCTTTATTAACACGTAAAGGGGTGGGAGATTATAAGCGATAATTGCCGTGTAAGGCTGTGTATTTGTTAATTTAGATACACTTCTAACACGTGTAGAAGAACCAGGCGCAGGTGTTAAGTCCCCCCTTTTCTTCAACACCGACCCTAAAAAGTAGTGAAGAGAATTTTTGCCAATTTATATCTTTGGTAAGAAGGATCAACTTTCACTCAACGGTATAATAGGGTGGGGATAGAAGCCTCCTCATTCATCTCTATTCGTCACTTAAGTGTCACATTCTAGTCCGAGTGACATACCACACGTGCTCCCTCCACCCCGAACGAGGGGGGAAAGAGGCACGAGTGATGTATGAGATCTCGTCCCGTTAATATAGGGTGTGACAAAACCGAAGATGGGAAGAGAAGCGATAAGTAGATGGAGTAAAAACTCCCTCCCTCCCTCCCTCTCTCTCGCTCTCTCCAAGTTCGACCCCAACAATGACGGTGTTTACTTTGTGTTTTTTTTATTGTTTCTACGCCCTTTTCTTCCCAGAAAACACAGCAATTACCAATTCGTTCTTAAGGAAAAACTTGTAAAATTTCGCTCTTAATCTCTTTGTTTTAGGTCTCTGTGGCAATCACAGAATGGATTACCCTCGGGGTCTTTGGGGATAAGAAAGAGAACGAGAGAAAGAGAGAAGAAGGAAGAGAAGGAGGGAGGAGGAGGAAGGAGGAAGAGAGAGAGAGAGAGGGAAAAAAAACATGGTTATCTGGTGAAAGGCAAAATTATAGACTTTCATCAAAGTTTTACTTGTAATCTTTCTTCTTACTTCTTATCTCGCTCGCTCGTTTTTCTTTCGTTCTTTGTTCTTTTCTGGCGCTTCTTGTGGGAATTTAGACTAATTCGTTTCGATAGAATTCCAAGAAACTTTTTAAAACTTTCGCTTTCTAGTGTTTATTTTAGAATAGAAACCTTGTTTGATGAAAGGAAAACTNGCATATTAAGGTTTAAACTTAATTAAATAATGTAGAAACTTTATTAACTTTAAGAAATGCGTTTTTAAAGATTTAATTATGTTTATCTTATTAATAATTTGGGGAAATTTATAGGTAATATAAGGGAAATTTACGAGGAAAATATCAAGAAAATAAAGCATAAAATGAATTAAGTTTCTACCACGTTTAATTAAGTTTAAAGCCTTAAAAAAAACCATAAGAATAGGGAATTCTTAGAGGGGATTTTTTTAAGTTTACGGTTTACTGCGGGGGAGGAGGAAGGAAGAAAAATAAGGAGGAATAATTAGTAAAGGATAAGAAAATATATTTATAAAGTAAGAGAAAATGACTAATTAATCGACGTATCAAAATTGGAATATATTCAGAATGTTAAATGAGAATTTGTCGTCGAAAGTTTGCAAACATGACTAATTCAATTGGCAAGGTAATCAACAAACCAAATCCAACATCCAACTTAACTTTCATTGGGAAACTATCTCTACATTCAGTAATTAGAAGCATTACAACTACTACAAACCATATATAAAGTTCAATTAACAATTGCCGGAGTGCTAGGGACCTTCTAAGCCCTAGCCAACGGTTAAAGTAAACACCATATTTCTATTAATAAGGTATAGGCGGTCACGTGACGGGGCCAACAGACCCTGACGTCCCTAAGAGAGGGGGAGAAGGGGGAAGAGAGAGAGAGAGGAAGAGAGAGACAGAGAGAGAGATGCGATTCTCTAGAGGCAAACACACGCCTGGCAAACATGGAGGGCGGAGATGGAGTCGGTAACAGCCAGTGACTGGCTGGTCGTGTGACTGTTACAAGTTGCGCCATAGGTTGTTGAAATATTGACGAATCCGAGACCGTTGAATTATTTAGTAGAAGACCCCGCTTTGGTTCCATAAGGCTTTAGACTGGGCTCGTCCTCAAGGGCTTTTAATTAACGGTGCACCGTGACCCTTGATCTGGATAGGCGTAGGATTTCTCGTAACCTCGTTCCTACCCCCCGCCGCGCTTCCTAGCCGCGTCACCCCCTTTTTTAATTTATTTACCTCGCTCGTTCGTCTTTCAACCCCCCCTCTTCTCTCTCTGTCTTCTACTTTACTTCCCACCTATTTATAATCGTATCGATGATGAGGATGATGATCAAGATGCGAGAATTATTCATCGAATTTCTGTCCAACTTTCCTAATCTTTAAACTGTAGCGAATGTCTGTCGGTAACGGTCTAGCATCGGTCGGATGAATTTCCTTCGAGATGTCGAAGAGAATGTCGCTAGAAACTCGGCAATTTTCGTGAGTTTTGAATTGAAATAATTAATAAAGTCGTTACCTTTCTATATAAATTTAAGATTAAATATAATTAAGAACTTAACTGTAAAGATGCGGAAGATCAGTCGGAGAAGGATGCTTGTAGATGAGGAATTTTTTGTTTTTATGTTATAAATTAATGATGATCTGGATAGATGTAGGATTTTTCGTACCCCCACCACGCCTCCTATCCGCCCCACCCCCTTTTTTAAATTTATTTACCTGGCTCGTTCGTCTTCCAACCCCCCTCTCTCCTTGTCTTCTTTACTTCCCACCCGTTCGTAATCGTATCGATATTTAAGTGATGACGAGGATGATGATCAAAGAGTGAATTACTCATCGAATTTCTCTCCAACTTTTCCAACCTTCAACTGTAGGAAATGTCTGTCGGTAACGGTCTAGCATCACTTGGATGAGTTTTCTTAAAGATGATGAGACAAATATGACGGAAAGTGTCGCTTAAAACCGCGTAATTTTCGTGGTTTTTTGCCTTAAAATATATTAATTGTAATTAATAAAGTCGTTACGTTTTTATATAAATTAAGATAATTATAATTAAGAGTTTAACTGTAGAGATGATAGAAAGATACGGAAGATCAGTTGGAAAAGGATGCTTACAGACGAGGCATTCTTTTTATTTTATAAATGAAAAGTAATTGAGAGTTTTAAGCGTGTTATTTTTCAATTATGAGGTAAATTTAATTAATTGAGAATTAATTAAAATAAAAAACTTAAATTTACTTCTTTCGTGTTTACGCGTTTGATAATTGCGTATAGAAAAATTAATTTTTTTTCTGCGAATAAATGTGTTATTTTAGTGAAAATATTTGAATTTTTTAAAAATAAAATTCAATTTTTTTTCTTATTTTTCTATTTTAAAAGTATTGTTTTGATCGGAGAAAACGTATCTGTTTCCTCGAAAGAATTTCAATTTTCTCGAATAAAATCTATACTTTTAAAACGTTTTTTTGCATAAATTTACAATTTTTTTAGATATAAATTACTCTTTTTGTAGAAAATTGTTTTTTACGTAAGATTTCCCGATAAAAGCGCAAAAAACACAACAATTTTTTGCCCTTTTTATCGTACTTACACACGCGACTGCAATCATTTCCACCCAAAAATCACATTTTTCCTTCCTAATATTGCAATTTTTACATAAAAAAACATCAAAATTTGCTAATTTTTCTAACAAAATTGCCTTTTCTCGCAGTAAATAACCTTTTTTTTTGTGGGTGATTTCAATCACTTGCCGGGACTAAAATGGCCTCCTCCCTCAGGAAATTTGTGATTTTCAGAAAAAATTACACGAATTATTTAAAAATTTTTACGTAAAACCCGTTTTTGACGAGGAAATTCTTGACGTTTCATCACCGAATTCCTTAACTTCGACGTCATTACTGCTTTATAAATTAAAAAAAATGGCCAGAAAACATCCTTAAAAATGCAAATTAAAATGTTTACAGCATTATAATATTTACACAATTTTCCGGGATAAAAAACAATAAAAAATAAATGAAAATAATAAAAGTTTTAATAAATTTTCTACAAAAATTTTTGCCATTTTATTAAAAGGAAAAAAAAGAGGCAAAAAATTTATAAAATTTTACCGATTTTAATTTTATATTTTAACGAATTTCTTCTTAATATTTTATATCCAAAAATATTTCTTTATTATCATTTATTATTTATCTTTTCATTTAAAAAATAATTTTTTTTTGTATTTTTTTAGTAAAATAAATTTTTTTAAAAGATAAGAAAATTTGACAGTTTTATACAAAACTTAAAATTCTTCATAAAAGTGTTCGAATTAGAAGAATTTCTTGTAAATTTTTTTTATTTTTAATTTATTTGTTTTTTAAATTTTATTTCGATTTTGTATTTTTTTAACTGTTTGTAACTTTTTAAAAATTTTGGGATATTTTTTTGTAAATTTTTCTGTAATTTTTGCTAATTTTTCCGTGAAGAAAACACAAATATAATTTTATTTCTGTTTTCTTCTCAGACCATAGAAATTGCACAAAATGCTTTCCATCTTCAAAAAGACACAAATTTTATTTTTGTGAACACGAAAAAATCTTTTTTATTCTAAAAAAAAAATCAATTTTCTTTTTCTAAAAATGTAACTTTTATGTAGAAAAACATTATTTTAAAAATTACAATTTTTGTGTCTTAAAAAAATTTTCCCCCAGAAAACACAATTTTGTGTGTTTTAAAAAAAGCAAATTTTTCTCTCGAGAAATTACAATTTTTCTCTAATAAATTACAATTTTGTCGCTTTAAGAAAACGCAAATTCTTGTCAGAAAAATCGGTTTTTGCGGCTTTAAAAAAACGCAATTCCTGTCTCTAAAAATTATAAATTTTGTCTCAAAAAAGACAGTTTTGCTTTTTTAAAAAATACAATTTGTCTCAAAAAATTACAATTTTGTCGCTTTAATAAAACGCACGTTCTTCGTCCGAAGAAAATGCATTTTTTCCGGAAAATCGCAAGTTTGTCTTAAAAAACGCAACGTTTGCCCGGAGAAAATACGACTTTTGTTAGAAAAAAATACAATTTTTCTCTCTTTAAAAAATCGCAAATTTTTCTCTCAAGAAAAAGAAAACAATCTTTTGCCTCCAGAAATTCCAATTTTGACTTTTTAATAAATCGCAAAACGATTTTAATTAATTTTCTATAAAATATAATTTAGTTTTGTTAAAGTAATTAACATTCTTTTTTACAGTTACTACATATATATACATATATATACATATATATACATATATATACATATATATACATATATATACATATATATACATATATATACATATATGACGAAGCTGGGGCCGGGTCGTAAGGCCCAAACTCTGGCAAAAATTTCCGTTTCCTCGTTCCCCCTGAAGAAGAATTTGTTGTCCCACTTGTATGTGTATATATACATATATATACATATATACACATGCATATATATATATATACACACACACATACACATGAGAAAAATAAATAACACGCCCTCCCGATAGCGTGCTGTCAAAGATTCATACGGGTCAAAGTTCACAATATATGAATGAGTGAAGATATATAAATATATATAAGGAAAAAAATATAAATACATACCTTAATCCCGTTCGTATTTTAATATTATTTCTGTCCCCCCTCGGACTATAATTCTTCGAGAACGATGATGATTCCGTAGATTTGGATGCAGAGAATGGGTCTACTTAACTGTATCAGACTTTTGCCCATCTTTCCACATATTTGAACTAGAATGTCATCAGTCTGTGTATTGATCATTCCAGTATTACATTCAGTATTAATGACGTCGGCTTAACAACTGAATATTGCATGCAGGTGATTAGGGGAAGGACGACGACAGGGGGAATGTCACGTGACGTAGCTGCACGTGTCCCGTCTGACTCGTGACGAACATAGAGAAAAATCCCAACAAGATAACGATGAGGTAAGTACGTGCATTTTAATTGTTATTTTTTTAAAAAGCGACGGTTTAGGAACGTAGAAATTGTTTAAGATCGCGAGAAGATGTAAGACGAGACAGTTTTTAACTGTTTACTGAGCAAAAATTCCCGTTTCCACGTGTTTAAAACGTTAATTTTTAGCATATTTAACAAATATTTTATGTAATTTTACCGTTTTTTTAACCACGTTTACTCCCCATCTTCCACCGATCTACGCTTAAACATAAGCGAAGCCAGTACTTCGAGTGTTTCGAGCGCAATAATTCGTATTTTGGGTGTTTAAAACGTTAATTTTTAGCACATTTAAGGGTGTATTTTGTATAATATTTTTTTGTACAATAGCTTTCTTAAACCCCCACCTTACACTTATCCACATGACAAGCGGGTTTTTAAGTGTTAAAAAACGCGAAAACCTGTGTTTTTACCCGCTCGAAACCTTAATTTTTAGAGTATTTAATGTTTATTTTGTATAATTTTAGCGTTTCCGACCCCCGTTGAATCCCCCTTCCACTGATCCACGCTTGTACAGTACACTACGCTAGAAAACCTAAGAAGGTTAATGTATCATCCGTTTAATCGCTCTCAGCACTTATCACTCGTGAGGGAGGAAAAAACAAATTATTATTATTTATTTTTTTTATAATAAAATATCGTTATTTGTCCGTATTATGTAAAAATAATAGATAAAAATTGAAATAATCTACAGTTTTCTTCTGTTACTAAAAACCCTACTCCCCGGGGTCGAGGGGAGAGATTATCACATTTTAATCCGTTAATGTACTGTACTCTACGATCGTTTCTCTACGCATTTTCATCCAGAAAAATCGTCCTTTTTAACCTGTTACGCTTTTTTTTTTTTAATTTTTCAGTTTAATTCGTAAATTAAGGGGGTCTGCGCGAGAAAACGAGGATAATAATTAGTTCCTCTATTAAATTACAGATAAGGGGTGTTTTAGACGGATTTTTTTAATGTTTACGGCCAAAAATCGCGACATACAGAACGTACTTTCGAATATTTTCGTAAATTGCTAAGAAAATAGTACGGAGGTTAACGGGAAAAACCCGCTATGACAACAATTTAAGGGGGATTTGTACTGTACAAGGAAAAAGAGATATCTAGAGAGGGAATTTGGGGATTCTATATAATAATTTTAGGGATTTTTTAACGTTCCTATCTAGGCGTATAGGACGTACTGTACAGTAGTGTTAAGTGTTTTGATAAATAATAGAGATAATAACAGGCAAATCGTTTATTGGGGTCGTTTAAGGGAGGTTTAGGCAAAAATTAATTCCATTGTTAAACTCACTCCGAGGGGAAATTTCGGGATATTTTATATAATTTAAGGATATATTTAGGCTATATCTAGAAATCGCGACGTACGGGACGTACAGTACAGTACTTTTACACACAGTTTTAATAACTAAAAGGCAAATTTGTAGTCGGATGGGGTTAAGATAGATTTATACAAGAAAATGGTAGCGTAGTTCCTTTATTAATCTTTAAATATGGGGAAATTTAAAGAATTTAAATGCATAAATCGAGAAAGGCGCGACATACAGGACGTACTTTTAAATATTTTCATAAAATTACGGATAAAAATCGATTTAAAGTAGGTCCACACCGAAAGAAAGAAGCGTAATTAACTGCAATTTTTCAAGGGAAATTTAGGGAATTTTTTCAATTATCATTTTGATTAAATTTTTAATTAGCCAATTCCCGTAATTAACCAAGAAAACGGCGGCGTAATTAGCGCCCTTACAGGGAGAAAGCGAAGAAAATAGCGACATACAGGACGTACTACGAAAGATTTGGCTAAACTTCTAAGAAAACAATGGCGATAATAGAAGGCAAATCCGTGATTCCAGGGTCAAGCGTATTATTGCATGTCGACTGAGTTATAGTGGAACATATTCCCCCCGAGGGAATCTTCCTCCCCCCGAAAAAAGTGGAGCCGGGGTCGATGTCTTAAATTAAAAATCGATCTTAACTTTTGTAGGAACATGTTATATGCATTAAATAGCTTGACACGTATAATATTAAGAGTATTGCCATCTATCAAGTTTCATTTGACCAATGCCTTATCGAACAAGTAAGAGTGCAAGAAAAAAATCCGTCTCTTAGGACCCCTCCGACGATTCCATTCAGTTAGTGACGTTTTTAAATATTTCCCCTATTTTCCCTACAAAAATACACCATTTATAAGGTATAATTCGCCTTTTCTTCTTTATCTTAAATACTCCCTCCCGATTGGTTCATTTGAATTACAAAATTAACCAATTAATCGACTTTCTGTAAGATTTTTCAATTCACCAATAAAAGCCTGGCTTTTTTTTTAAATTTAAAATTGAAAAGTTTAAATTCTTTTTTAACTTTTTAGATTATGTTTTATTGGTTAATTCGTATATGTCGGTTCGATTTGTCGATATAAATACTAACTTAAACCGTATTGGTCGGTTTTTATGACTGTTTGTTGCGTTGGTATCGTCTTATTGGTTTATTTCAATTTCTTAATGAAATTCGAATTAACCAATAAAGAATTCGATTCTCGTTTTTGAATTTTTGAATGGTTATTAGTTTATATCCTATTGGTTAGTTTGTCTATCGGTTCGATTTATTGAGATATTTAACTTTATTGATCGGTTTATATATGTGTTCGGAGAGTAATTATAAATTAATTTTTGATTGATTAATTAATATTTAAAAAAAACTCATTTTATTGGCTATTATTTAGCCAATCTTAATTCGAAAATTTCTAATTAATCTCTAATTAATTATTACAGCTTTCATCCGATTGGTCTAAACTTCGGTTATAAGAGAGGAAACATCTTATTGGTTGCACGTGATTTTTAGTTATAAGTATCTTATACCCGATTTGCTAATTCAAATTATAGGTTACTGCTGACTCTTATATTATATCTAATTGGTTATACCTCTTCTTTAACTTATCTCATTGGTTAATTACTTCGTTTTACGTAATTATTACCTTAAATGATATAATTAATTTCATTGGTTAGTTCGGTATTTTTGTTTTTAAAGGTCAATCGTCTCCTGGCATCTTAGCATCTTATTGGTTAATTCATACGTCTTAAGAGGCATGCCGAAATATGATTGGTCGATCGATAGTTAATATCTTATTGGCCGATATAACGTAACAATAAAAATTTTCTGCAATTTTATTGGCCTATTTCGTTTAACTCGTTTTAAATCCGATTGGGTTACTCGATAGGAAATGTCCGCTACACGAAATCTTATTGATTAAACTTAAATTTGATTGGTTTATTGTGTTGTTTAGACGTCAATTTCGACTTTTTTGATTGGTTAATATCTCTTATTTAAATTATTTATCGGTTCTTTTATCATTCCGAGCGTTTTACTTCGCATATTGCGCCCGTACTCAATCAAATATCTCGTTATTTCGATAAACGACAGGAAGTAAAAGAGTGTACTTTTGTCATTATATTTCGAAATTACGTGTAGAAGAAGAAAAATATAAACATTATCAACTAGAAATTGCAAACGGAGAGCGACGAGTTTGCATCTCTTAAGCAATTCCTCCCTCTCCTCCTTGACAAATAATAGTTTAAAAGTGTAAATTTCGTGAATAATTTAACTAAAAATTGCCGGAAATCAATTTATTTTCCTATTATTTCTCTAAGAATCGAGTCTCTCGAGAGATTTTTGCCATCGGAGATTCGTCCTCTTTTTCCAGCACTCCTTAAGAATCGGCAATTATTTCGTTTATCCGTTTGACGGAAAACATATTTTAGCAGCCTTTTCCATCCGCAAACATTAATTAACCGGGGGGATTTCCCTGGTAGATGGCCCCCATCCAGTGAATTAGTTAGCAAACCGCGCCAAGGGCGTAGTCGGGAGAGAGGGATGGAGTTACAAACAGCTGTCGGGACTCTTTATAATGATACAGATAGTGTCATTTTTATCGATAATATAGTAAATTCGATAGAGTATAAGCGCTTTAACGAGGTTAGCCGCGTTANTTACATTTTTAAAATTTAAAAATATATATTAAAAAATTAAAATCTTTATATATATAAATCTATATAAATACTTTTAAATATTTTAAATGCCATTAATCTAACGAGAAAATTCAATTAATAATTTTATTAAGACGTTGTCCTCCTTCTTAATTGTAATTAAATTTACTAATTAAATATGTGTTTTTTTATAGGATTTATCTCCGGGTAATGTTGTAAGTAGGATTGTAATTAAGTGGCGGAAGGATGGAGGAAACGTAGGAAAAGATGCGAGGGATGTAAGTAGAAATAATGAGAAGGGAAGAAAGGATTTAAGGAAAGATGAGAAAGAGAGAGAAAGAGACAAAGAGATTTAAATAGGAATAAAAGGATGTAGTTAGTAAGAAACGTAGGAAGATATAGGATTAGGATATAGGAAATTTTGCGTATAGGATGTAAATAAGACATTATAAGAAAGTGATCATTTACAATAGGATAACTAGGAATATTGTGAGAGAGAATAAAAGATAAAGATGAAGTTCGCGTGAGAAAGAATAAAGGATGTAAAGGATAAAATTTATTCGAGAAATAAAATTGGGTGTAAGGGATGGAACTTATGCGAGAAAGAATCGGGGATAAGGGATGAAATCTGTGTGAGAAATAGAGGAGAAATGGGATGTAATTAGAAATATTGTGAGATAGAATAAGGGATAAGAAATGAAATTATTGTAAGAAAAAGTAAAGGATGTAAGGAATAAAATTGACGCGAGAGATAGAATGTAAGGGATGAAATTCGTATGAGGGTTATGTAGAAATAGAAGAGGAATATGATATACAGAATATAATTAAAAATATTGTGAGAAAGAATAAAGGATATGAGATGAAATTTATGTAAGAGATAGAATGATTTAAGTGAAACGTAGTAGTGTGACGTAGTATAATACTAACGTACTAACAATAGAATTTCTAAAACGTAAGAAAAATGATTTTTAAAAATGAATTAATAAACTTATATTAAAATATTTGCGAAAATCTGTTTGAAAAAGTTGCAAAAACTATAAAAACTTCGTAATAAAAATGTACATATTCAACTGGAAAATAAATTTACTTTCAATCATTATTTAGCGTGATAAATTCCGTATTGCCAGCTATTTTAATATTCGATTCTATAGAATTTTTACACGTTAAAAACTAGTAAAAGCGTGTAAAGAATGAAGAAATCTTTCTTTTATGTGTAAATTTACGTTTATAAATTTCACAAGTGAGAGAAAAAATTGTGATTTTTACGTAGAATAATTCTGTTGTTAATATAAATTATGCCGTGAATTTGCGATGTAATTATTAATCTACAAGTTAACTTTATTAAATTACTGATCAATTTGATGTTTCATCTTCGGTAATTAAAGAATTTCATCGGGAAGAGGATGCAAAGGTCAATTTAATAAACGAGAAATAGGTGCGAACAGTAGTATGAATGGGCTTTAATTGATGAAGCCAAAAATATAGTGAGAGTGAAAGGATATAAGGGATGAGTAAGGAATTGATTGGGATGTAAGAAATGAAACTAAGAATATTAGGATGGAATATAAAGATAAAATTAGAGGATTATAAGAAAAAAGAATAAAATGTAAGGGAATGGAATAGGATGTAAGGGATGAAGCTAAGAATATAAAGTAAGGGATGTAAATAGAAATAAGAAAGAGATGTAAGAGATGAACTAAGAAGATTATACAAAAAAATAGGTTTTAATCTTCCTAATATTGTTTTTATATTTCATCCTATTACATTCTTATAATATTCCTAGTTTCATCTCACATCCTATCCTACCTCGTTTTTACTCCTACTTACATCCTTTACCTTTATATTCTTAGCTTCATCCTTTACATTCCATCCTATACTTAGTTATATCCTTTATATTGCAGTATATTCTTTCACGTAATACGAGGGATATAACTAAGAACGTAAGGGATGAAGTTAAGAATATTATAAAAGTAAAGTATGTAAGTAGGATGGAATATAAAGATAAAATTAGGAAAATTATTTGAAAAAATATAAAGGAATATAACTAAGAAAGGGATAAGAAGTTATGCATTATTTTAATAAAATTAGAAATTTAGAAAAGGTTCGAGAGAAATTGTATAATAAAATAAGAAAATTTTCTTTTTCTTGAAATTGCAAGTTAAGAAAAGAATTTTTCATAAAATTTACTTTAAAAAAAATTAAGCAGTTTTTTCAGGGTGTTATTAGGTTATTTTTCACACAGTTTTGTATTAGGAAATGGGAAAAAAAACTTGTTCACTTCTTTGTTTCGTGTAAACATCGCAGCTAAAAAAGAGAAAAAATATGCAGGGAATTTCTAAAGATAAAAATAAATCACTTAATTTTAAAATAGTTTGAAACTTTTAAAGGAAAAATATACTTTAAATTAAAAAATAAATGTAAAAAAATAAAGTTTACGCCAGAAACTTTGAGAAAATTATTATTATCGTTATAAACTTTATAAATAAAATATTTCGTCTTTACACCATTTAATTTGATTTTTTATATTAAATTACGTTTTAATTATTACCTTTAAATATACTAAATTATTATTATTTTGTCATTACGGGTGAATTTTAATCGGACTTTTAAGAGTTTAAACTCGGTAAAAGATTAAAATGTTGTCTTTAAATGAATTTATTCGTTTTTTTTTTATTTTTAAACTCGAAAGGTGAGTCATTTCGATGGTAATGACTCACGAAACGAAAATATGATCCATAAGAAATCATCTGTTATATGCAAAACACGCGATTAATCAACATAATTTTTGACTCTTAGTGATTGTATTTTCGTAAATATAAAGGAGTCACTCAAATAGATTGGATCCACAACAAATTGTTTGCATAGAAATCAATTAATTGACTAATTACGCATTGTTTATTTTATACACTATCCAAGCAGAAGTAGGTGACTTTTATCACGTCAAGTTCTATCCGCTGCAGTAAACGAAAGTATAGTTGTAACAGGCAGAGAGGCTCCACTAATGGAACAAAACGTTGTCGATCCCCTTTACTCGGTAAATATCATATATCTGCTCCCCATTTGCCTGTCACGTGCTGCGGTATCCTGACCCTAATTCCCTGCGCTCACCCCAAAAATTCATTGTAATCTAGCTACTTACATTCGCTAGCGTTTAAGTAGGTTAATTTCGTGATAACTTCCCCGCATAGCTAGCGAGTCGAGCGGAAAAGAGACATTTACAGGGGCCGAGCGTTAACTTTTTATTATTATTATTATTATTATTATTTTATTTTTTGCTTTTCTTTGTTAGAGTTATGATTAAACAGACCGCATATACTTTATTTAGCTTTATTTGGTGGGTGGAAAGTGCAATGAAAGAAGGGGAAGTTAGATAAATCAGCATTCTCACGCACTTGGAAAACCTACCTGAAGCCGGAGTTGCGCCTTTCCTTTCTAATGAGCCTGTGGCTATACAACAAGGGAATGCCATTAACAGGTCTTTCTTCTACTTAGCCGTTGTTTTCCCCCGGTGGCTGGCCAGACTCCTATACCGTCTGATTAGCCAAGGTGAGGGAGGGAGGAAAGTGGCGGTGCCCTACTGCGATTGCGCACGCATAAAATCCCCGTGACGTCACGACGGAATCGCGAACAGGTGCACCATGTGAGCGACAATAATACGCCGACTGGATACGTCCGGACAGACACAACTCGATAGCTGTTTAGGCCTAGCTGACTTATAGTTACTTCCAGCTTCCGGCACGTAAAGAAGTCGAGTCGGCCATGAATGGTAAACAGCATATGTCTCTTCATCCTCCCATCAACACCGCCACCGGGACTTGCTTCCCTGGAAGATATTCTCCCACCTACCGCAGTGCGGATCCTATGCGGAGACATTGTATGGGAAATCCACCGGTATGTGAACATTTTTTCTCCTTTTTTAACGCTTCCCTGCCCTACGAAACTAATTACCGCGCGACACTCCACTCCGAACGAATGCACAGCCTTCGAGCTGCGCTCCTCCTTCGCTCGGCTCGCAGCTTGTCTACTTGTCCACTAAACTCGTATATTCCAGCGTACGTCGCGTAATTACGCGTGACAATAATTTATACGTCACTCGGGAGACAATTTACACCTTGGTGGCAAGTTTCAACGCGTTACGCGTGGTTAAATTCTCGAAAATGTGATAGAATTTGGCGTATTTCACTGCCTTTTGCCGCTTTTGACCTTTACCTATGGCATTTCTATTTATAGGGGAACTTATTTCCGAGTCTCGATGATACTTTAATGGGGAGAGCCGACGGTTTGACAGCTGTCGACATCAGCAAACACTCACCGAGTGGAGGTGCTACACTTCATCTAAAACACGATATGATGTACGCTCATCATCCAGGAATGGGAAGTGGACATCCCACCGCAAATAGTAGACCACACCATTCTCAAGTGAGCCATCCCGGAATGGACACCATGGATCTGTTAGATCCGTTGTGCCCCTCGTCTCTTCCTCCGCTCACCATGGCAGCGGATAACAACTCGATGAATCCCCACGGCCATCCTCAACTGCACAGTTCTATATACAGCCACAGCATGAATACCATGATGAGTTCCCATCACACTCTCTCCTCTCATCATACTTTAGCCATGCACGACGTCGACACGGATCCCAGAGAGCTGGAGGCATTCGCCGAGAGATTCAAACAGCGTCGTATCAAACTGGGAGTCACACAGGCGGATGTGGGGAAGGCACTGGCCAATCTCAAGCTACCAGGAGTCGGATCCCTGTCTCAAAGTACAATTTGCAGGTTCGAATCGTTGACCCTATCACACAACAACATGGTGGCACTCAAACCCATACTCCAAGCATGGTTAGAAGCTGCAGAAGCTCAAGCTAGAAACAAGAGAAGAGACCCGGATAGCCCCAGCGTGCTGCCAACAGGTGAGAAGAAGAGGAAGAGGACATCGATAGCGGCACCCGAAAAACGTTCTCTGGAAGCATATTTCGCCGTGCAGCCCAGACCCTCCGGTGAAAAGATAGCGGCCATTGCCGAAAAATTAGATTTGAAGAAGAACGTGGTACGAGTTTGGTTCTGTAACCAGAGACAGAAACAGAAGAGGATGAAGTACTCGGCCACCACTCATTAGTAATTCGTTAGTACAGTGTAAGGTCCCAGCCCCTTTAAACAAAACAAAAATTATATATATATACATATATATATACATATATGACGAAGCTGGGGCCGGGTCGTAAGGCCCAAACTCTGGCAAAAATTTCCGTTTCCTCGTTCCCCCTGAAGAAGAATTTGTTGTCCCACTTGTATGTGTATATATACATATATATACATATATACACATGCATATATATATATATACACACACACATACACATGAGAAAAATAAATAACACGCCCTCCCGATAGCGTGCTGTCAAAGATTCATACGGGTCAAAGTTCACAATATATGAATGAGTGAAGATATATAAATATATATAAGGAAAAAAATATAAATACATACCTTAATCCCGTTCGTATTTTAATATTATTTCTGTCCCCCCTCGGACTATAATTCTTCGAGAACGATGATGATTCCGTAGATTTGGATGCAGAGAATGGGTCTACTTAACTGTATCAGACTTTTGCCCATCTTTCCACATATTTGAACTAGAATGTCATCAGTCTGTGTATTGATCATTCCAGTATTACATTCAGTATTAATGACGTCGGCTTAACAACTGAATATTGCATGCAGGTGATTAGGGGAAGGACGACGACAGGGGGAATGTCACGTGACGTAGCTGCACGTGTCCCGTCTGACTCGTGACGAACATAGAGAAAAATCCCAACAAGATAACGATGAGGTAAGTACGTGCATTTTAATTGTTATTTTTTTAAAAAGCGACGGTTTAGGAACGTAGAAATTGTTTAAGATCGCGAGAAGATGTAAGACGAGACAGTTTTTAACTGTTTACTGAGCAAAAATTCCCGTTTCCACGTGTTTAAAACGTTAATTTTTAGCATATTTAACAAATATTTTATGTAATTTTACCGTTTTTTTAACCACGTTTACTCCCCATCTTCCACCGATCTACGCTTAAACATAAGCGAAGCCAGTACTTCGAGTGTTTCGAGCGCAATAATTCGTATTTTGGGTGTTTAAAACGTTAATTTTTAGCACATTTAAGGGTGTATTTTGTATAATATTTTTTTGTACAATAGCTTTCTTAAACCCCCACCTTACACTTATCCACATGACAAGCGGGTTTTTAAGTGTTAAAAAACGCGAAAACCTGTGTTTTTACCCGCTCGAAACCTTAATTTTTAGAGTATTTAATGTTTATTTTGTATAATTTTAGCGTTTCCGACCCCCGTTGAATCCCCCTTCCACTGATCCACGCTTGTACAGTACACTACGCTAGAAAACCTAAGAAGGTTAATGTATCATCCGTTTAATCGCTCTCAGCACTTATCACTCGTGAGGGAGGAAAAAACAAATTATTATTATTTATTTTTTTTATAATAAAATATCGTTATTTGTCCGTATTATGTAAAAATAATAGATAAAAATTGAAATAATCTACAGTTTTCTTCTGTTACTAAAAACCCTACTCCCCGGGGTCGAGGGGAGAGATTATCACATTTTAATCCGTTAATGTACTGTACTCTACGATCGTTTCTCTACGCATTTTCATCCAGAAAAATCGTCCTTTTTAACCTGTTACGCTTTTTTTTTTTTAATTTTTCAGTTTAATTCGTAAATTAAGGGGGTCTGCGCGAGAAAACGAGGATAATAATTAGTTCCTCTATTAAATTACAGATAAGGGGTGTTTTAGACGGATTTTTTTAATGTTTACGGCCAAAAATCGCGACATACAGAACGTACTTTCGAATATTTTCGTAAATTGCTAAGAAAATAGTACGGAGGTTAACGGGAAAAACCCGCTATGACAACAATTTAAGGGGGATTTGTACTGTACAAGGAAAAAGAGATATCTAGAGAGGGAATTTGGGGATTCTATATAATAATTTTAGGGATTTTTTAACGTTCCTATCTAGGCGTATAGGACGTACTGTACAGTAGTGTTAAGTGTTTTGATAAATAATAGAGATAATAACAGGCAAATCGTTTATTGGGGTCGTTTAAGGGAGGTTTAGGCAAAAAATAATTCCATTGTTAAACTCACTCCGAGGGGAAATTTCGGGATATTTTATATAATTTAAGGATATATTTAGGCTATATCTAGAAATCGCGACGTACGGGACGTACAGTACAGTACTTTTACACACAGTTTTAATAACTAAAAGGCAAATTTGTAGTCGGATGGGGTTAAGATAGATTTATACAAGAAAATGGTAGCGTAGTTCCTTTATTAATCTTTAAATATGGGGAAATTTAAAGAATTTAAATGCATAAATCGAGAAAGGCGCGACATACAGGACGTACTTTTAAATATTTTCATAAAATTACGGATAAAAATCGATTTAAAGTAGGTCCACACCGAAAGAAAGAAGCGTAATTAACTGCAATTTTTCAAGGGAAATTTAGGGAATTTTTTCAATTATCATTTTGATTAAATTTTTAATTAGCCAATTCCCGTAATTAACCAAGAAAACGGCGGCGTAATTAGCGCCCTTACAGGGAGAAAGCGAAGAAAATAGCGACATACAGGACGTACTACGAAAGATTTGGCTAAACTTCTAAGAAAACAATGGCGATAATAGAAGGCAAATCCGTGATTCCAGGGTCAAGCGTATTATTGCATGTCGACTGAGTTATAGTGGAACATATTCCCCCCGAGGGAATCTTCCTCCCCCCGAAAAAAGTGGAGCCGGGGTCGATGTCTTAAATTAAAAATCGATCTTAACTTTTGTAGGAACATGTTATATGCATTAAATAGCTTGACACGTATAATATTAAGAGTATTGCCATCTATCAAGTTTCATTTGACCAATGCCTTATCGAACAAGTAAGAGTGCAAGAAAAAAATCCGTCTCTTAGGACCCCTCCGACGATTCCATTCAGTTAGTGACGTTTTTAAATATTTCCCCTATTTTCCCTACAAAAATACACCATTTATAAGGTATAATTCGCCTTTTCTTCTTTATCTTAAATACTCCCTCCCGATTGGTTCATTTGAATTACAAAATTAACCAATTAATCGACTTTCTGTAAGATTTTTCAATTCACCAATAAAAGCCTGGCTTTTTTTTTAAATTTAAAATTGAAAAGTTTAAATTCTTTTTTAACTTTTTAGATTATGTTTTATTGGTTAATTCGTATATGTCGGTTCGATTTGTCGATATAAATACTAACTTAAACCTTATTGGTCGGTTTTTATGACTGTTTGTTGCGTTGGTATCGTCTTATTGGTTTATTTCAATTTCTTAATGAAATTCGAATTAACCAATAAAGAATTCGATTCTCGTTTTTGAATTTTTGAATGGTTATTAGTTTATATCCTATTGGTTAGTTTGTCTATCGGTTCGATTTATTGAGATATTTAACTTTATTGATCGGTTTATATATGTGTTCGGAGAGTAATTATAAATTAATTTTTGATTGATTAATTAATATTTAAAAAAAACTCATTTTATTGGCTATTATTTAGCCAATCTTAATTCGAAAATTTCTAATTAATCTCTAATTAATTATTACAGCTTTCATCCGATTGGTCTAAACTTCGGTTATAAGAGAGGAAACATCTTATTGGTTGCACGTGATTTTTAGTTATAAGTATCTTATACCCGATTTGCTAATTCAAATTATAGGTTACTGCTGACTCTTATATTATATCTAATTGGTTATACCTCTTCTTTAACTTATCTCATTGGTTAATTACTTCGTTTTACGTAATTATTACCTTAAATGATATAATTAATTTCATTGGTTAGTTCGGTATTTTTGTTTTTAAAGGTCAATCGTCTCCTGGCATCTTAGCATCTTATTGGTTAATTCATACGTCTTAAGAGGCATGCCGAAATATGATTGGTCGATCGATAGTTAATATCTTATTGGCCGATATAACGTAACAATAAAAATTTTCTGCAATTTTATTGGCCTATTTCGTTTAACTCGTTTTAAATCCGATTGGGTTACTCGATAGGAAATGTCCGCTACACGAAATCTTATTGATTAAACTTAAATTTGATTGGTTTATTGTGTTGTTTAGACGTCAATTTCGACTTTTTTGATTGGTTAATATCTCTTATTTAAATTATTTATCGGTTCTTTTATCATTCCGAGCGTTTTACTTCGCATATTGCGCCCGTACTCAATCAAATATCTCGTTATTTCGATAAACGACAGGAAGTAAAAGAGTGTACTTTTGTCATTATATTTCGAAATTACGTGTAGAAGAAGAAAAATATAAACATTATCAACTAGAAATTGCAAACGGAGAGCGACGAGTTTGCATCTCTTAAGCAATTCCTCCCTCTCCTCCTTGACAAATAATAGTTTAAAAGTGTAAATTTCGTGAATAATTTAACTAAAAATTGCCGGAAATCAATTTATTTTCCTATTATTTCTCTAAGAATCGAGTCTCTCGAGAGATTTTTGCCATCGGAGATTCGTCCTCTTTTTCCAGCACTCCTTAAGAATCGGCAATTATTTCGTTTATCCGTTTGACGGAAAACATATTTTAGCAGCCTTTTCCATCCGCAAACATTAATTAACCGGGGGGATTTCCCTGGTAGATGGCCCCCATCCAGTGAATTAGTTAGCAAACCGCGCCAAGGGCGTAGTCGGGAGAGAGGGATGGAGTTACAAACAGCTGTCGGGACTCTTTATAATGATACAGATAGTGTCATTTTTATCGATAATATAGTAAATTCGATAGAGTATAAGCGCTTTAACGAGGTTAGCCGCGTTATAAAGGGGTGGAGGAAAGTGAAAAAAAGAATGCTCTCAGACGGAAAAATTAGGAGCTAATTGAGTTGGAGCAATCAGTTTGATTCCTCTAAAGAAAAAGGATAGAAGTTTAGAGCAATATCGTCAATGGAAGTCGAAGATTAAAAGTTTTGTGTGTGTTGCACTCTTCGACTAACGGACGTATTAGCTTTAATTGGTAGCCCTATGTGCAGGGAACCTAAAGTCGAAATGTTGCGTGAAGAGAGAGATATCTTCCTTATCTGTTGAGGAAGCGTCGGAGCAACAAGATCAGTTAACAACGGATCCACTTTAGAACTAAATACAAGTGGACGGTGAAAGCGAAGACGTGTTCGATGTCAAAGTGCTGTTTAGACTCGTTAGTTGGCTTGGTATCTAGCACGTCAGCATGCTACAGTTAGTTGCAATGGAAGCTAATGTTCTCTGCGAAGAAATCCCATGTGTCGACCTACCCGTTACTGTGTACACGGCTTTAAAGTTTTACACTTTCCCACTTTCAACTGACCGCGATACAAAGGTTCCGTCAATTCAATCAATTTATGACTTATACATAGGCCATCTGTGTTGATACCTTTCTGACAATTACATCTTTCACCCTCGTTTCGGAAGTCGACAAGTTCGTTTATGTAGTTTTATTCTCTCTCCCTCCCTTCCCCCCGTCCCCCCGTCCCCCCTTCCTTCTTCTTAAACCAATATTTTCCAAATTACTCCAAATTTTCTTCCATTTTTCTTAAGTGGGGACGATTAAAATGGTGATTATTCAATCACGTAGCGAGTGGCTTTGCTTTGGGTTTAGAACGTCTCTCACGTCTTTGCTTCATTAAATATGAAATGTTCCATTCTTCACAGTCCGTGATGCTTTCGTTCTGTCTTAATTCCCTTTCTAAATATGTCTCGTATACTTTCCTCTTTTCTCTTTACGTTTTCCACCATTTTTCGCGCTTTCCCACCCGTAAATTAATTGCCAGCCTTCTTCTTTCGCCCTGTAAACTTGTCAAATTAATTAATTTTCCCCAAATTTTGCACCTTTTTTTCTTTACTTGCAACACTAATTTATAACCTCGTTACGCACTTTTTCAATCGTAGTAGCGGTTCCGCTGCGTAACTAATGCTCGTGTACATGGAGAAACAGCATTTGTAGCATTAAATAACGTGTTATAATGGGGTATAAGTTGCTTCTTGAGTTATAGATATAAATTGTATCTTATATACGTCTTCTGTATTTATATAAAGATGGCATTTGGTGCGGGAATGATCTTAACATCACCTAATTCCATCATCTCTTCCGCATCGTCCTATACCAGTAAAATAATTATATGCGGCATTTTTAAAGCGATTTTTATGCCCGATTTGTAGACATTCTATTGTTAAAGGTATAAAATCACGCACGAGGACGAAAGAATTAATTGATTTACATTTATTCTTCGCTAAATAAGTCGTTAGAGAAGAGAAATCTGAGCGATAATTTTAAGTAGAATTTGCCATTGGAGAGAAAAAGTCTTTAAAAACATCTCGAAAAGATAAAGAAGATGAAAAATCGCAAGTTTAATTAAGGATTTTTCAAGTTTTTCCATGGGAAAGTACGAAGAGATTTTTTGAATGTTTGGAAGAAGGAAACGAAAAAGGAATTAACTGTACAAAAACGGGGGTTAGACGTTAATTAAATTATTCATAAACCAAATTAATTGGCCGACGTGAGAAAAAAATGAATTAATGATCGATCGAAGACGATAATTCGAAATTTTAATTAGAAATAGTTCACTACTACCAACAATAATCTATCGAACAGGGCATTAAAGCGGATAAGATACAGAATATGGCCAAGATATTGGCCAGGAGTACAAGACGAAGGGAGCACAAAATATAGTTAAGACACAGCCTAAAGGCAGCTTATTGGTGGAGAGTGCTACAAAATATAAAGTTATTAGCTAAAGACGGCTTAGAATATCGGTTTAAAGTAGTAGAAAGAAAAGTATTTATAAAAATAGTTAAAAATAAAAGAATTGATGAGAAAGTTTGAAGAAAGTGGAAGAAAGTTTACAAGAAGCAGATGTAAGTTAAAAAATAAGCAATAAAAGTTGGAAAAAATAAAAATTCGGATCGAAATTCTCTCTACTATAAATCGAATGTCATCGTTTGGGACAATTTCTAAGGGATAATTATAGAGTTTTCAGACGTCGAGGTAGGGAATTGTCGGGAAGAGCAGGTGCAATGTCTCACACTGTGTGGCGCTGTTGGGGTCAGCGGGTATGACGTCACCTTTCGAGCGCCACTATCGGATCGATTTGGAACCAAGTGGGTTTGGTGAGAGAGAGAGATGTTATATACAGCTATTATTGTTGTCTAGCTAATCGTTATTTGTAGGTCCTGCTGGGTGGGTATACTCCTCGCTAATGTGTAGGTGGGGAGGGGGAAGGTTGCCTAGCAAAAAAGAAAAAAAAACCTTCAAACACCGGATGACGAAATTACTCTCCACCCCATGCGACGAGTAAAACGATGACAAATCGTCGACGTCCACGCGAAGGGGGGATGAAACAGATAGTGGACTTTTAATATATTCGTAGAACAGAAATTATCCACTCTTTTCTTCGAGATTTGAAGGATGAAACGAGAAAGGACACTTAATCTTGGACGTAAATTTTATATCCGGACACGGTTTCGATCACTCAAAGATGAAGAAATGAATGTTCTTAGCTGTCATGTGTCATGCCGGAGAAGAATGAGATGTCTTTTTTTATAATATAGGAATCCTTACTATGTTATTAGGTACCGGCATAGACACGAACAAATATAGATCGTTAGTCGATAGAGAATAATTAATTTTAAATTATACAAGGGAAGGATTTAAGGTGAAAAGACTTCGTTATCAATTATATTTACTTTCTTTTTCTTCACCGGAATTCTGACGTCGAAACCGTGATGAGGAAGATGCTGGATAAATACGCTGATTTTAGCCTTGTTTAAAGTGTTTTATTTAATAATTATTAAATAAAACACTTAAATTGACGGAAAGTAACTGGCACGTTGAGTTAATTTACGCGCTCTTCGAGCTCGTTTCTTAACGAACGAGCTTCGTAATTTTCAGTTGGGTAATTGTGTGAATTTCGTGAAATTTCTGACGAAATTAAGAGCATTTCGTCACCTCGATAAGTCACTATTGTCGCGCCATTCGATTGAAACGGCACTTCAATGGACGAGTGTACTTTCTCTCTCCTCCATCCATTTTCTACTCTTCAGCGAAGTGCACTTTAACAATTACCCGTCATTAATTACTTTTCAATAAATGCACTTCGGTAAGTGCTCTTCGTTAATTGCAATTAACTTTTCACTTGTCGAATTTCATACCCTTTCGATAAGTAACCGGTAATTTCAATTTAATGCCTGTCACTTTCGCTAAATGCCTTTCGATCGTGCCTTTTTTTTTCTCCCAACGAGTACTCGCCTCTGATTGTTCTTCTACGAATTTATTTTATAAATTTCGACATTTTCTAGCATTTTAAACCGACAATATTATAAATTCCTCCTCTCTAAATCCCGAATTACGCTTGAAATTCGTCTTCCGAATGAGCCGTTCCTTGGAATAAATTTCAGGAAATGCCTTTGATTCTCGTGAAATTTTGCATATATTTAGCGATATCGAGTGAAATAATTACATTATTTAGTAAATATATATCCAATTTGGGGGTGTATCGTGCCTACACTCTCCCACACACGCCTATATACTCACTTCCATACCTATACTTTTACAGATATACAGTACATAGCTTATATGGCCGAACCTGTACTTTGCGACCACCAATGGTTCTATGAAAACGGATGGCCGCCTTAGAGGGGGGCTTTTAGATACTGTACAGTGCAGTACTCTCTACCTGTACTTTCCTTGTTTAGAGCATTAACAAAGGCAGCAACAAGCAAACAAACGAAATCACCATAAAAACCAATTAAACACAAGCGTAGTAATCAGTTATCACGCGACGTTTCACTCGTTTAATTACAGCAACAACAAACAACACTAGCAATTGTGACGAAAGCATCGACTCGGCCCTTAAAGGAAGCGCTTTTTATTATTATTTTTTCCTAATATTCCCTTCGATTTTTAAGGGGAGAAAAGGTAAATAAAGTAAGAAATCTTTTCCGATGAGGTTAAGAAATAAAATATTTTGTCGAATATCAAACGAGATAGCCGTATGACGGCATCGAAAGCTATCTTTACTTACACTTCACTCGGATCTATTGTTGTTAATGGAGGTCTGTAGCAAGTGCACCTGCACGGAGCGAGGTATTCATGAGTTGTTTGAGGGCTGAACATACAATAGACTCTTTACTTTCCCCTTCTCCTACTATACACTCCTCCATTTCGACAGCTTTTGACTAAATGTATCCTTTTTTTACTCCTTTGTTTCACCTTACAACAATAATATGATCTTTATACTTTCGATTCGAATCTATGCATTCCCTTTCTTAATATTTTAAACAATTTTTTCGTCAAATTATCTTTATATATTTACATAAATTATTCAGACCAAGCGGGTGTTTACGCGCTCTTAACACCTTCCTACTCTTTTTCCGGCCCGATTTTTTTAAAATAAATTAACGTTTCCTGTGTTTTAAAATGTTCAAAATATGTTTATCCGCGTTATAAATTACGTTTTGAATCGAAAATTTTGATGTTTTATTATATAAAATATAAATTATGAGCATCCTCTTTCTCTCTCCCGCTCTCGCTCTTCTTCATCTTCATCCTCGATTTTTCTCTTTCAGGCATTGAACCCGATTATATAACGTTTCTTTACGTTTATCCGCGTAGAAATATATAAAAATAGTTCAAGTTTCTACCGAAAATTCCAAGAAAAAAAACATTTTTCCAACGAATTTAACGCCCGATTTAAGCTTAATCAATGTAATTAAAAACCTGTTGGAAGCATAAAGGATGGATTCTTAAGTGAGAAGGAATCTTCTAGAATTGCAAAATACCTGTCAACAGATGAAGTATTAATTAATGAAATCGCGATTTAACGTGACTTGGATTAAAAATTTAAAGAAGAAATTATGAAGGCAATTCGTGAAGGATCTCCAGGGATGAAACGTCACTTCCGAGTGTAATAATTGCTTCGTATTTATTAAACTCTATATCTTTTTCCGACGTCATCCCGGCTTTAAAAAATATTTTTTTTTGATGTTTTATGCATCTTTACGCGTTTTTTTAAAGCGGAATTTTAAGTTTTAAACCACTTTATAACGATGGAAAAAGATGCGGAAGAGTGGTATGCTGGAAAAAGATGTTAGAGGAGAGTGACTTAAGCTAAATCAAAATAGAAGTGATTTATAACTTTATCAATGCGCAGTTATAATTTATAAAGTTATAAAACCTCTCCCAAGTCGTGTCGGACCGATTTTTGAATGTAATTTAATTCAATTTATCTGGAAACAGTTGGAAACTTTGATAGAAACTTAGCATTTTTTCCCTACACTCCGGCGTAGAAAATAAATAAAAAGAAAAAAAAATAATGAAGAAAAACCAAAAATTTTTTTACTTCTCTCTCTTTGAAAAATTCTCCATTTTTTTATTTATTTTTATATAATAAATTTACGATAAAAGTCCAGAAAAAATTATAATAAGTGCATTTTTAATGCTACAAATAAATTATAATAATAAATTAAGTTTAAAGTGAAAATTCGCTTACGGTGTTAGAATTTATGCTTATATATCGGGATTTTTTTTTTTTATAAAATAAAACTATTTTATTGGCTTAAATTGATTCCTTTTTTATCCTATTTTCTTTGTTTTATAACGGAATTTGAAGGAGGAAATATGGAAATTTATACTTAGCGATGCGATCTTTTCGTCTCGACTCAGCTTTCTTCTTTGGATAAACTTGTTTAATCTATGATTTAATTATAATTTAAGTTCAATTATCATTTGAAATTGTAAAATATTCAATATTTTCGGTCAAAATTTACAAAATTATAACTTTCCTCGCCACTTTTTCACCTTATATCACGCTCTTACTCCTAAATGCCTTTCTTTAGATGCTCTCGTCTCGTTTTTCCAAATTTTCTTTAATATTTTCTATATCTTAAAACTTTCTCCTTGCAGTCAGAAGCCTTATTTTCATTATTCTCACCACACCATTCCGAAAATCCTCACTTTATCTCCCAAAATATACAGCTTAAAATCTTATTGCTCCATTTGTTTACAACTTATTTTCTTACCTTTCCTCCTTACAGTTCTGCCTCTCTCTATCTTGCAGCATCCTCTCGCCTCATCCTTGTTATCCTGTCTAATATATTAAATCCTCGCTCAAGTTTTCTACGTATTTTTACCCTATTTTACATGACACATCTTCAAAAATATGACGATATTTTCGATTTTTTTCACGTCTTCTCATCTTACTCCTCCAAACTTTCTGACGTTTTCCACGCTACACACGCTTCCTCTCCCCTTCTTATAATTTTTTTTCAAAAGTATCCCCCTTATTAATCTGAATTTTCATTATTTATTTTCTAATCTTCTCAATTTACTCCGCTCTTCCTGGACATGTTATCGTGCATCTCCGCATCAATCTAGGCCTGTAATTTCTTCACTTTGTTCATCTGCAGCTGATTTTTAAACGAAATTATCTCACTGCCGTTCTTAATTTTACTCTATAGAATAAAATAAATAAATAATTTACGTAGGAACACGCATTAGCAGTGGCCTAGACGTTAATTTCCTTAGCGTAAACCACTGATAAATTAATAAATTTATTTTTTATTTCCCCCGATCTAACGAGCGTATTGACTCGAATTTTAATTATAAAATTACCTTAATTAAAATTTCAAAGTACAATAATATATTTTCTATTTGATAATTATTAAAATAAATGAAAAATTAAACGTTTCGTTTACTTAGTAGAACGTATTTTAGAGACGTTCTTAATTAAAATCTCGAACGATCATTTGTATTTTTCTCTTTTCTCTCTCTTTCTCTCCATCTTTTAATAATAAAATTATTAAATTAAACAAAATTTAAGTTTAAACAATAAATTAATTGAGTTAAAGATCTTATTTATTTTAAACTTTTCCTGAAAGAGGTAAAGGAGGAAAGAAAAAAAAAGAAAAGGAGGAGGAGAAGAAGGAAGAAGAGCAGTAGGAGGAGGAGGAGGAGGAGGATGAAGAGGAGATGGAAAGGAAAAATTAAGGATTAATATATTTGTTTAACGTGTGTAACGCACGAAAATATTCTTAAACAATATTTTAATCGAGTAGGCAAAGAGTAAAGCAAACAAAAATTCTTGTTTATGCAGCAACCGCGCAGGAACCTTTTGTATTTAAAGTGGAAACTGTTTAATTTTTATTTTTCATATATTTGTTGAATTAAAACTTTTAGATAAATAGAAAATTTAACTAAAGGCAATCGTACGAAACAATAAACCATTTAATGCTCTACAATATCCTCGGGTTAATCTGAATACCTAAATATGTAGAAAGACAATTGAAAAAGTCTACCTTTCCACCCTCCTCTCCGTCCCCCGCTACGCTATTATGATTACAAATAAGGGAATGCGTTAATTTTAATGTTAAATTGACTTACTCCAATGGAAAAATAAGTGAATAGACAGTAGAACTTGTTGAAACAGCTCTTGGCTATTCATGAATATTTCTTGGCTTTTAATCGAATCTCTTCTCGGGCAATTTCTAAAATATATTCAAATGAGTTTCTACTGTTTAATGTTTGTGTAGCGACGTCGAATTTATGTTTCGTGAAGTTTTATTTAATCTCTTGTACACTTTAACATCTTGTTCGTATTGACGTTTCCCTTCTTTAGCTGCGTGTTTCCACGTGGATGAGTCGACAAGCTCTCCCTTTCTTACTCGTCTTTCTCTAAAATTTCCAGTAAATTGGCTTCATAACTCGATGCCGAACGTCTTCGTTTATACCTGTTTACATTAAAATCTTTCATTTTGATTGTGAGACGAAGAGCATCTCATAATCAAAATTTATTCCCCTTTTTCTCTTTATCGAAACGAAATTTAGCAATTATCTGCCTTTTGTGTAACTGTAAAATCTCTCTCTCTGACTATTTATCTAATTTTTTCCTCCTAAAATAGGGATTTTATCTATAAAAAACAATATTTCAATCCCTACTCTTGGAGGCAAATCACTAGCTTGATCGGAGGAGAAACAAGTTATAGGTGTGTTAAGCGCACGAATTATGGACGATATTTAAAAATTAATTAAAAAAGAAGTCCCTTATCTAAAAACTTACGTACTCGTACCCAATTTTTCAATTAATTCTTTAAATATTATTCGAATCAGCATCTTATTCCCGATCACTTCGAATTAACGTTTACTTTTTCCAATTAATTCGTGAAAAAGTCCATTTAATTTAGTTTATAAATTAATTAAGATTAATTAATTAAGTTCTTAATCATCTTTATATTATTTCAGATATGATTAAATTAGGATAATTACGATTAATACTTGAAAGGGCTCTAGAAGTTCGGGAGTCGAAGTACTGTAGTTGTATAATGTTAGAAGGTGGTTTTAGATATATTCTTTCATTATCCGCGGCCCGTTTGTTGATCTGTCCGTTACTAAAAAGTATATAAAAGTACTAGAACCTATTCTGGAGATATTCGACGATAAAAGTTCTAGTGAAAATCTAGTTTAAATCGAGGAGTGATTACAAACTTGGAGAAGCTTTCGATGTGTAGATTTTGGTTTCTCTGGCTTTGGATATTTAACATATTTATAAAATTTTAATTGATTTAAATTCGTCATACATTGAGGAATATAAAAATATATAACAGTAATACATTATATCTAAGAGTAATTTTTTAAAACAGATTTTTATTGAGTACGTACGGATAAAGAAAGTTTGGGTGTTTTTGTAATGGATTTTCATGAGAAATCTTGTGATTTCTATAGAAGATCTCGTGTTTATATGTATTAAAGTATGTAAACATGTTTTCTTCTTAATTTATTTTATTAATTTCCTAGATATTTGCTTTTTACTTGCCGGTCTACCGGATCCGAGCGTGACGTAATTTCCGAGAATGTAGCCATTTTTGTACCAGGCACCACTTTGTATCGTTTTAATCACGTGTCAACTGTCCAATAAACTCTACTCCTCACCTCCTCTATATCGCATTTATATACTCTTGTAACGATTTTCTTTAAATATCTAAGCTCTACTTCTATGAATTATACGATCATTTCGATGTAATTATGCAAACAAATCTATAATTTTCAATGATTTTAATGATGGAGGAGCTTTCTTTTTGGAGGCGAAACTGCTATTTAAAGCATTTCTTTGCTAAATCTTACATGTAGAACCAGTTTAGAACACAATTCTGCACTTAAATTAGCTTCAGATGTAGCTTTAGAGCACAATTCTACACAGATATTAGCTGTAGATATAACTTTAGGGAGACAATTTATCAGCGTAATAAATCTAGAGCTAACTACAGAACCAGTTACGGAGCGCGTAACACCTGACAAACGTCACAGAAACGGATTTAAATGGATATTATCCATTAATTAAAACAGTCAATTTACTTAGAAGAAAGTCGACCAGTTACATATAATAATAATAATAGTAATAGAATTGATTTAAGCATTGATAAGATGACAGTAAAGGCGAGACACGACCACAAAAGACGATAGAAAGGAAAAACATTAACATCCCTCATATAGGAACGTTGACAATCTTTCACTATCCATAATCTATGTATGCTATCATATATTTAGCCGCGTTATAAATGATTACGAAATCTTAAATAATAGAAGAAACGATTGCACATTAGCTGCTGACATTGCTCTATGAATAATTTACATCATGTTCCATCACCTGGTTATCTACTATGTCGCACACGGTGTCCGTTACTAGCAGCTACACACAGACAGACGCACACACACACACATATTGTGCTCACCCTTCTCGTTATCTGCAGGTCTTTTTTTTTTATTTCTCCCTTGCCCCGATTGGATTTTGTTAGCTGAGGAACAGGGTAAGTTTACCTTATTTTCTAACGTTAAATCGAATTTACGGTTAGGGATTAGCGCGTAACTTCACGTGGCTCGAAGAAGTTTGGCTCGGTTCCTCGTTATAACGATTTTCTAATTCGCCTGGCGTGTTACGATGCGTGTAACGCGTACTTAGATTGGATCCGATTAACTCGAGCGTGCGATTGGACGTTGTAGAGGGGTATTTTTTTTCATGATTGTTTATCACGCAAATTTCGCGTGTCAACCCACAAACACTGCTTGCTCGTAGACCCCCTTCGAGATTTTCGTGTTGAAATATAACCGCATAAACTCTATCTTTTATTATTATAATAATAATAACATAAAGTTTCTATCGGATAATCTATGAATTATTCAGCTATTTTTTTATATATTTTTTTATTTATTTATTAAATGATAACCGTCCCCTCTCTTCTCTAATCGTTTCCCCCCTCTTTAATGTAACTTAATTTTCGTTAATCGATTATTATTATTATGATTATACTTTTTTCGTGATGAATCGAATTGCGTGAGTTACTCACGCGAATTAAATTAGTTTCGTCATCGATTTAATATATTTTTCCACCCCCCTTTTATAAAAATTGATATATTTATGGATCCGGGTGATGATGTATTGTTGGCACGTGGTTTCTTTCGATGCTCGTTACTTTTCTCCTTTCCCTCGTTCCGTTGACTTTTTCCCTGTCAAATCTACCAAAATTCGTAATTATTTCCTGAAGGAAACGGGAAATTTCTACGTTAAATACGTTATTTGTGGGGTAATTTCCCTATTTTAAATCCTATCCGCCGGGAAATTTCCTTCCGAATGTTCTGATTTAGGAAAAATTTCTTCCGAAATCTTCAACTTTTCGAACAGTTTTGCGTTTAAAATCTTCCTCTTAGGGAAATTTTTCTTATAAAATATTCATATTGGGAAAATTCCCTATTTTGTGTGACCAAATTTCGTTTGAAATGTTACTTATAGGGAAATTCCCTATTTAAATGGCTTTTTATGAGGAACTTTCTTCGAAATATTATGCGTTAGAAACAGAAATTTCTCGTCTGAAATTGTTCTTTTAGAAAATTTTTATGTACTGTACAGAGAAATTCCCCGTTTGATATCTGCTTCATTGGAAAGCTTCATTATAAATGTCCGCTTTTGGAGTAAGTTCTCCTACAAAATAATTCGTGTAGAAGGTTTCCTTTATTTAGAAATATTCCTTACTGAAAAAATTCCCCATTTAGAAAAAATGTTACTTGTAAAGAAAAATCTCTCCCTCTAAATACGTTGTTTAGGGAATTTTCCTGTGAGAAATGTTAGAAATTTTAGCTCTATATCCTATTCTTAATATGCAGAACATAGCCATGTTTATCCTCTGATTGATTCAAAACTTATACAAGAAATTAAAGATGTAAATAGGATAGGAATAGGATCTATAATTTCAATATTATTTAAACAAACACCTTTAAAAAAGGAGAATTTTCTTAACAAAATGTGCAATTTTTCCAATTAAATTTTCAAAATAAAAGTTATTGTAAATTTGGATTTCTGAAAGCGAAAAAGTCTTCGAAGTTTTCCTAAATTTGTAGGAAAATAAACAGAAACAAGTTAAGTAAAAACTTAGCTTTTTCCCTAGTTATGCCCTGCATATTTAAGAAAAATTAAGCGTTTTCTCCTTCAGAACGATAAGATATTTCAGTAGAATTTTCAGCTTTCTGCATTCGTTTTTAGCTCAGAGAATTTTACACATTTATTACGTAAATAAAAAAATCCCCAAATCGGAAAATTCCCTCGAAGTAAAAATTTCCAGGGAATATTACCCAAACTTTCTAAATTTACCTGACACCAAAACTCATTCATAAAATTTAGACAATCCTTAAATATCCTTGAGAAATATTTAGGGAAATTTTTAGTGGGCTTTTAAGAAATTTTTCTAGACATCCTCGACCATTAAGGGAAATTTCCTTGTGGACTTTTTATCCCTAAATATTCTTAAGGACAATTTAGGGAATTTTCTCCGATATTTTAAGAAATTTCCCTAAGCTTCCTCGACCACCCAGGAAATTTCCCTGCACACTTTTCCCTAAATATTTTCGAGGAACATTAGGGAATTCTCTCTGCGTAGTTTTAAGAAATTTCCCCAAGCTTCCTCGATTGTCCAGGGAAATTTCCCTGCGCATTTTTTCCTAAATATTCTCGAGGAACATTAGGGAATTCTCTCCGCCAGCTTTTAAGAAATTTCCCCACAGATACAGAACCACTTCCTTAGCACAAGTAACGAAGTTCATTAACGAATCATGCTCGAACGAAGGGAATTTCGACAGGCTCAGAACACGAAAGAAGGGAAAAAAATTTTCAAAAATGATTTATTAGAGAAAGTTAAATCTAAGTTAATGAGACAGTTAAACCTCTGACATCTATTACTTGCGAGGAGAATTAGAAAAAGGAAAAAAAAGGTAAAGGAAGAAGGGGAGGACCGGCGATAAAATCTAGCACGGGTCACTAAGAACGTGCAGAAGAGCGGAATTGCGCATGCTCCGGCACTCAATCCATTACGGGCAACACTTACGGCTTCGACGATAAATTACTGGCTATCACACACCTTGGCATCTCTGAAGTTGTCCATTTATCACCAGCATATAAACCTGCTGGATGGGATCAATCTGTCATAGTTTAACTGTCTTTCCCTATCTTGGCCATCAGCGTGCGGTAGCTTTTTTTTTTTTTTTTTTTCTACTTCTACCTCCTCTTCTCTCTCTCTCTCTCTCTTTCTCTCTCTTCCTGTCTCCCTCCCCTCGCAGGGATACTTAGTTTTATTTTGTAAAAGTACTATCGTCCTCTCTCTTGTTTTCCCAATGTGTACGAAGTCGTGTGAACGTGTGTGTCGTCTAACTTATGCTCCCATTTTTTCTTAATTTACATTGTTTTTTTAATTGTTTTCGTTGTAAATTTGCGTGTTCCTGCTTTAAAGAGGTTTCGGATGCCTTAATTATGTAATTTGTTAAGTACAGTACAGTGTTACGTAATGTTTAAGTGCGCTTACGAAAATAACGTATTAAATATTGTATAATTTAGTGTTTTTTTCCTAAGGTTTAAGGTTTCTACTAGAATAGTGTAATGATATTTTCCTAAGGTTTCACTTTAGGGAAATAACATTACACTACAGTATTTGCAAAAAAACACGTGTTCAAGTCCTGTGTTAGAAAGACACTACGAACAAATTAAGGGAGAAATCGAGTAAAACGTTATAAATAGGGTTGTTTTACAATAGAAACCTTAATTCTAGGGTTTAATTAGGGGATGACGCCCCTAAAAGATGTAAGAAACTTTACACGTGTTCTCAATTTCCCTAATGGAGCTCTAGTATCGTGTGATAGAAGCCATAGACGATGACGAGGACCCTAAATTCTCCAAATAATGTAAGAATTTCTATACGTGTTTTTTCTATACTTCTAATGGAGCTTTATACGTGTCCGAAGTATAAAATAATAAGGTTTTTTCGCTCGGTTACGTAACAAACTGCACAGAAACATGGAATTACTTATCTAATCACGAATATAACTCGGGGTAACATTATCGATTCCGTAAATCAATACAACTATTTATTGATTAGAATATAAATAATTTATCTGTGAAGCCAATTAGACAGATTAACTTCTGATATTCGTGCTTTTTTCCCCGACAATTTCGGGGAAGGGATCTTCCCTACTCACCCCCAAACTATTGTTTCTTCTTTTTAATTATGTTTTTGACCGAACTTAATTAAATATTTACGAATTAAATACGCATACGCATGTAAGGTAGTAGTTATAAATAGCATCAATTATCATGCGATGAGTAGGAAAGAGGATTTAAATAATTCTTCCTGGTCGTCTTGCCACGAGATTTCGATGGTTTTAAGTGAATCCAACTCTAAAACACGACCTCGTCTAGTTCTAAATCTTTACGTGCCGAAATTTTCTTCTCTAAACACAATTTTATCATCTTGAATTCTCTAATTAGTGGTGCTTCGTGGTAATGGTAAGGCGAGGGATGCCACACTCTTGCTTAATGTATACTTTTAAACGATTTACGTGAATAATTTTCACTTAAAAAGTATAGTCTGATCGTTAGCTTCCTATAGGAGAACAATGATTATCTTCATTCTGTTAATCTCCTGCAAGAGTTAAACTTTTTATTTACATGATTAATACATGGAATATGTCATGTACTGTACTGTACAGTACAGTATGTAGTCGGAAGTATATAGTTGCAGAGTTGTGTAGAGTAGGCCTACAGAAGTGTATAGAGTAGTTAGAAAAAGTAGAGAAGTTATGGAGTGAAGTATGTGATGTATCGAAGCAGAGAATTATGTGTACAGTACATAGAACAGAACTGTATAGCGTAATTCAAGTGAATTGTACAGAGAAAGATGAGCATAGAATAGTTATAGGATGAAACAGAGTACAGAAGAGTGCGCAAAAGGTGTGTATTTACAGAAGGGTGCGAAGAGAAACAACTTGTCTCTTCCGTATTTTCGATTAGGAAAAGGAGAGAAATCACGGAAGAAAAAGGAAGGAAGATAGAGATAGGAGAAACAAAATACATCCCATACATTTCTATATATTAAAGAAATATTTTTTCAATATTTAAATAGTAAAATATTAAGAAACTTTATCGGTAAACACGAGTAAAAAAATGATATTTCCGGGAAGGGCAAGACGATTTTTAAAACGATACGAACGAGGGGGGAGAAGAGGAAGGAGAATGTAAATTTGAACTTTATGCCTCTTTAAAAGGTAGTCGTCATTTAACTGGGAGGATAAAAGAAACGAAATAGGCAGAAATGGCCTTCTAAATATTTATAAATGCCTTCTTTCGTAGCTAATACGTCTCCGAAAATGGCTGATGGGACAGAAAAAATCAAAAAAAAAAGAAAGAAAAAAAAAGGGATGTAAGAAGGGGGAGAGACCGAACCAAAGGCCTGATGAAAGATTAATGGAGATAAATATTAACTCGTATAGAGCCAGTGTCGTTCTATAGATCATAGGGTAAACTATACCGAGGCCAATCTCGTACAGGAGAAGAAGAAGGAAAAAAAAATAAAAAAAAAATAGAGAAATTTTTCTAGTTTTTCACCCGAGTTACTATACTAGAACACATTGATAGAGTTTCCAGTGTTGAATTATTCCAATGTTTTGTGCAATATTGATGAAAGATTCAGTACCAAAGTATGAACAGAGTAAATGGGGGTTGGAAAAAAAATCTGGGGAATGGGGGTAACGTAGATAATGTTTTTGAATAGTTGGAGGACTAGATATATATATATATAGATTTTTTTTATATTTTTTTTTCCTTCCTCCCCGCCTGAGGCGTATCCCATGTGTGTGCCTCTTTATATATATATATATATATATATTTTTTTTTCTGTTCGTCTTTTACTTCCTTCTTTCTTCGTTTGTTGTTGCTTTTTGGGTAGAGGTTGTGGCAAACTCAATTTCGGGTCTCTTTTAAAAGAATGGTCAGAGGAGAGATGATAGATCAAACCGCGTGTCACCGGGCAGTTCCTCCCTCCTGTTCTTATTTTTTATTTTATTTTATTTTTTTTCTGTCGCAGACAAACAGACGACTTTCTCGCTCTGTCACCCCCTTTCGTCCCCCCTTTTGTGTTCAAAAACTCTTCTTTTTCCGGCTCTTGTGGTTTGCGCTGCGGAAGAGGAAGGTAATCGGATCTAAAAATCAGTTCTCTCCACTCGACATCTGTCAACTTACGAGTTTGGAGTTTACTCCTTTTTTTATTTTATTTTATTCTTCTTTCTTCAGGGGGTTAAAAGATCGGGAAACGTTTTGTTTTCTGCCTCGAAGTGCTTGAATTATTATTGTGTTTTAAATGTTTCAATGTCTAATGTGTAGTTTTCGTTGTGGTGTTTGCCTCCCCGATTGTCCGCCTCTTTCGCTTGTTTTTTAAGTGTCTGTGGTATTTTTTTTCCTGGAGAAATTACGTAATGGTGGCCAGTGAAATTAGTAAACACGTGATGCTCACGCTCCCAACTTCGGAAAATTCATCCAAATTTCGAGTTATATCTTTAAAATCTTACACTTAAGAGCTCTTAAAGAGATATTTTACGCTCCCAGAACCTTTCGAGGGTGTTAAACGGGTAGAATTTGGGTTAGGGAGACTATTTTACGCTGTAAAAAGAGGGATATCCTACACTCGAAATCTCTCATCTTCTTCTATCCCGCTTTACAGAAGATAATCTACTCTCTGTACAGGCCTTTAGAGTGGATAATGTAATTTTTCTAAAGGTATATCTTGAATATTTTTTGTGTTATTCGACTTTTATTTGCGTCTACGATTCGTGCGAAGGGTGGAAGAGATAGAGATGGACTGTCTGGACACTAGAAACAGTTTATCCGTCTGTTTCGTGGCTTTGTTTCTCTATAAAAGTCTTTGTAATTTACGGAAACAAATCGAATTTTCTGGAAATTTATCATAGATTTTCTAAAAATACGGAATTATTCTTAGAATATTCGTATTTTTTTTTATAAGTTTCGTACTTGAATAGTTTCGTGTGAATGGAAAAAAAACAAAGGAAAAGGCCATTATCGATCAAAAATATCAATATATTTGTAAAATTCATGAATATTCTCTAGAAAAAAATAGAATAAAAAGCATTAGATTAGGTATATAAAAACCCAAAGATGGTCCAAAATATAGTTAACAGTATTTTTCTGTGTGTTCTCCGTTTACGCTGGTAAATTGAGTTTTGAAAAACGATATAAAAATTAGACACGATTAAGCATTTAAATATTTAAATAAGAAAAATAATTTAGGATTTACAATGGTTAACGGACTTCTGGACAATTTTCTATACGTAGATAGGGTGAAATGTGCACTACTGTAGACTAACAACGGCAATCTTAATCTTACATTAAAAATAGATAGAAATTATCGTTAAATTTGAAAAAGAATATAGAAAACAACCCTTCCAACAATAACTTTAGCACGTTTTAACTGTCAAATTTTACCGAGGAAACCTCCCAAAACGAAGTTTAAATCGCAAAAACAAAAGAAAATTCCTTCAAAACTAATAGATTAGTGGTCGACATTTATCGTCCCGTATTGAAAAAGTATGTAAAAATTATTCTTAGAATTAAATAAATTTATTAACAATCACTCAAAACCCGTTTAAATTCAAAATTTCGCCCATAAAAACCCGCAAAAAACGAATTTAAAGTGGCAAAAACTGGGTGGATGAGTGGTGAAATCGACGTCTTAAATCGAGAAAACAAGCAAAAATGAATAAAATAAACGAACGAAAACACACGAAACAAAAAAACCAAAGATTCAAAATACAAAATCCAAAGCAAAAAACCCGAAAGACGTGGCAAAAACACCGACTAAACACGTAAACAAACTCATTCCCTTTCGTATACCACGAGTTCCAGGAGCATTTTTACGAAAAATTTGCATAATTTCCATGTCTATAAGAAAGGAATAGAAAGAAAAGAAAAAAGACGAGAATATCTTTTATATTTGGTGGAATAAAACCGAAAAGATTGTGTGGAATATTTGTCTTGATCGATGGTACGGAATCATGTAGAAATCTAGCACCTGGCTGCGAGAGTTATATGTATATTGCCCGAAGTGTCATTATTATTGATTGACATCAATTATTCAAAGGCAGAATCTGTAATTGTGTATCCAGTGTAGGAGATTTCTCTACCATCTGTCACAATGTAAATACAGTTTCAGCTGATCAGTGAGTGCCCCAAGGCCGGATGCCATTCTGCACTCCTATAACTTGCATTGTAGACATTTACTCAAACTGTAATTGAACCAGGGACGTCGACAACACACAGTTACTGTGTGTCCGTTCTTCATTTGTGTACACAAACTGTTCTAAATGGATGTAGAAAAGTGGAAGGCCATCCACTTTTTTCTTTTTTTTCTATTCTTCTTCCATAAATATATCCTTTTGGGGGTGTTCTACACTCTGCAATGGCTCTCGGGAGGTGAGGGGTGAAGTTTTCTATTGTGGTGTTTAAAGCGGAAGCTGCAGTGTCCCGAGCTTACGCGCGAATGGGGGTATTGAGTCGAAATGCGGGCGGTGAGGCGAGGGGTAGGCGTAAGGAGTGGCGTTATTTTACGCTAAACACGGGTTGTGGGCAGTCGTGTGTAAGGAGATGCAGAAGGGAAGTTGTTCCGTGTTCGGATAAGTTAGGTGGGGGAGAATTTCGTATTAGAGTTAACCGATTTAAGGAAACGTTGTATAGAGGCGTTCGAGTTGATGTTAGGGACGTTATATGGGAGGTATTCTATGCTAAACGCCGGTTATACAGATTGTTTGGTCACGAGGATAATTGTTGTTTGTTGGCGAGTAGAGGGGTGTGAAAATCGAATCGTTGGCCTTGCAGACACGTGTATAACAATGTAGAAAAATAGTGGATATTTGAAGGTTAAAAATTCATTTCATACGTATACAGAGATTAAAAGCTGCGTTAAGTCAGGTTTTACAGAGCCTGTTGCACCCGTCTCCGTGGCCATAGAGATGGCGTATAGCAGAAGATGAGCTTTCCGTAAATTGTTTCATTACGATCAACATGATTGTGATGTGAATATTGCATGAGATAGCTTTGGAAACATGGTCGCTGGCTGCTGCCACCTAACAGTTGCCACTTGTTTTTCTTCATTACTGTCAGTGGCGAAGCGGTCGCCGTGGTTCCCCAGGTACCCATCTCGACGGAACCTCGTCCGAACGGACTTGTAATTGTTGCCAGAGCGGGATAAGGGAAAACCCAGCAACACTACGAAATCCCCTCCTATCGACGTTCTTCGATGCCAACCATAAATAAATCAGCAATCGGAAGAAAGAGACCGAGCGACGTCAGCATCATCCGGCGCCAAGAAGCTGGCGCGCATTACCACGAAAAAAAGGCAATCTTATTGGTGATTTATTCAATCGTCCCGTGTTCTTTAAACGTTGTCTCTTGTTAAAAACGTAGAAGAAAATATTGTTTCCCTGTCCATTATTTTGCCACGTCCCTATGCAAATTTAATAGGAAGAACGGGCCATTTTAATGGATGACTCGAACGTCGGATTACATATTTTAAACAGTTTTGGTCGAATTTAGAATCGAATCTTCTATCTACCTAACACATAATTGATTGATCCCGTGCTTTTATTGAAATGGAAGAAAAGAATTATGGACGAAAGAAGCTACTTAACTCCTCTTGGGAGACGTTACGCACGCACAAAAAACCCAGTAAAAATAACTATCGAAACGTATGCAAATTAATAATACACACGCGCCCGATCGAAAGTAGTGTGACGTCTTTATATACATACCTTCCTTTCCTCTGCCACGCTGTAATTATTTTCTATACGTTTTTCGATAAGTTTAGACAAATATACGTAATTTTTAACCCATTATTCTTCTCTTAAATGTTACCTTTGTTGCCTGATTTATGACGCCTATCTGTTTTAAATAACCTCCCCATTTAAAGATTATTTATGCTTCTGGTCATGCTTTCCGACGTTTTAAACGGGTTGTTGGAGGAAATCTTGTCTTCTTTTCTCCAAATTTACAGGAAGTGACGACGAGTCTGTGTGTTTTAAGCTCGGAAATTATGTATTTATATACCGTACTGTACGGTAAATCGCGAATTTTCTATCCAAAACCTCATTAAATACTGCTGCTTAATACTCAAAAATAAAAATCAAAAATTATATATTTTAATCGCGTAGAGAATGACTTTAAGCATATTTTAATGCGTACAATTGTTATTTTAAAGTGTATAGACCGTACTTAAGAACACTTTAATCTAAGATCGCATCCGGATGCGGAAGGATCAAGATGTGCATCTTTAAGATATTTTGGAGCACGTTTATGTTAAATTAGGAGTAAAAATATCAAAATAATTAATTTTTTTCGCTTCTATACACCCTCGAGAAAGTTTAAATCCACTTTTTCTAACAATATTATGAATTGTTTCCTACTTTAAAGCCAAATTTTTAATCCAAATTCCTTCGAATTTAAAGGATAGTTACAGTTTATAACGCGCTTCGAAAGTGGATTTTTCGTGATTTTTCTCGCTTAAGAATGTTATATTTTTCTATTTTTATTCTTAAATATTTACATTTTAATCGAAATAAATAAGTAAAGTAGAATTATTAATAATATTTTTTGAGATTTTTGATGTTTAAAGTGGCACTTAAATCGGATATCTTTGCCATATTGAAGCAACTTCTATCAAAAAATCATTGCATTTTTCTGGCAAATCGCTTCTTTTTTCGTTACAAATCGTCATTCATCATCATCATTAAAGTTGTGTAAATAATTAATTCTGTTAAGGTGTAAAAATATAAACAAGAGGATGATATTTACAGTTGTAAATAGGTACATAAAAGGGGAATAAAATCAAATAATGGAGTCTGACACGATGTTAAAAGTGTACTGTACAATGTCGAGTGTGATACACTCTAACTCTTACAATGTAAAAAGATGTCGAATATGCTGAAAGTACACATCGTAACACGTTACACTTATACACATATAGGCACATACTCCGGTGTGTATACATACACATCAGAGTACGCTGCGAATATATACTAGAGCCTGTGTCTACATCAGAACGTGCCGCGAGTGTAACTTCTACCAGAGCACGCTGAACTATCGGGGGAGATGTACTGTGACGTAATATAAAAAGGAGTCGCATATAATACAAATATAGACCAACTATCGAGTTTGAGGCCACTTATACATAAGAATAGGCCCAACAAAGCTGAAAATCGACAAACTAGACACAATTCTAACAGAAAACTCAGTCGATCCGACCACGGGGTGAGAAAACGTGGCGCGACATCCCCAACCGCAGTAGAAATCGCATAACATTTATCGAATAAAATAAAGGAAAAAAACCAGTGATTGGTAGTGTACAACGCACCGACAAACGGACGTTTCGTAAGATGTTGCGCGGCTAGGGGAGGGGATTTAGTCATTATTTTTGAAACTAGAATCGAGACGGGCTGTCATATCGCATCTCGACTTCCTTTTCCAATATCTGAGACTTGTGACAGGTCTTGCCTTCTATCCGTCTGACAAAATGGGTATTTTCTCTTTCTTTCGATATCCTCTCGAGATATAATCGCTAAATAAATAAATAAATACAGTCATGGATAATTGAGTTCTGTAAGAAATCTTGTTTTATATCAGATTCTCTTCATGTTTCGGATAAGTACTCTTTGACATGAATATGAGATTTAGTGAATGTGTAATGTTACTGGAGGTCAAAATGATGCTTTTTTATACCAATAAACGTTCCTTTTTTTATTTTTTTTGCGCAAAATTATGCAATGTTTCTTGCATAAATTATTAAAACGTGAAATAAATTTGGGAAGAGTTTATTTATTTATTTTTTTCTTCGTTTTGGATGGTATCGCGCCGTTTTTTAAGCGTTTGGAATAGTTTTATGCGTTTAATAGGCCGGAAATTCGACTTTGGATGCGAAAATCGGAGTATAACGCGCACGCGAGGTGATGTAAATCGGTTGCGCTGCCACGCCAACCGGTGATGAATGTGCTAATAAATCCCTGTTTTGGTGGCGTGTGCTTACGGATTCCACTACAATTTACATGTTTATATTTAAATAATCAAATAACAAATATTTTATGTTTATTTTTTCTGTCTTTTCCCCCTTTTTTTTCAATTTTTCCACTTGCCGTACGAAAATTGCTATATAAAACTTTGAATAACTTTACATCCGTCTTAAATCTAGCATAAAAGTAAATATTAAAATATTTTATAACATTTTGGATACTTATTAACGTAAATTTATGGTTTTAAATGGGTTTTTGGAGGTAGAAATGCATTGTCAAAGTGACATCTTCCGTGCTTCATCTCGTTGCTCCTTCATACTTAAGACTGCTTTTAAGATTAAATTTTCTAGAAATTATAAAGAAATTAAGCAAAATAATTATTAAATATGCAAGAATTTAAATATAGAAACAAGATTTTTACGCATAATCCTAAAAATGTAGCGCAGTTCTATTAAACAGCTCTAGACAGGGAGGGTTTTATCCGAGCCCCACGCGTAAGGGGTCTCGAATTCACGATCTCATCTCTACAATAGGCCCTGAAATCCCTATAAATATAAAATTTTCACGTATAATCTTAAAAAATGTAGGGCATTTCTATTAAATAGACCTAAACATGGAGGGGCGAGAGAAAGTCTATTTTATCAAGGCCTCAAAAACAAAAGAGAAAAAAGAAAGGAACTGTATATAAACTAAGCTACGTATGAACTTTGTATGTACAGTACTCTGTGTATGAACTTAACATTAAATAATAAGAAGAAACGAAATCATCCGTCCAAAACCAGTTTAGAGTAAAAATGACCCGGAGTTATTTTTGTAAAACTCTTGGAAAAATCCCGAATAAAAAGAAATAAAAAAGGAAATACACAATCTTATTTCGACTTTCCACTACAGAAATCAATGCAAATATTTTTATATTTGCACAAGAAAAGAAGAAAAATCTCCATCACGTGTAGATCAGCATCCTTACTTATATAGAAGCAATGATGCTCCATCACTTATCTTCATCCTCATCATCTTTTACAATAAATCCACGTATCATTGTTAACGAACGATATTTATATCTTCTTGGATACACAGAAAACTGTGTTTACTCTTTTTTTAGAAAATGGCTCCGGGATGGATACCTTAAAGTACGTCTGTCTGGTCCCAAAGTGGTTTGACGTTGAACAACCTTAGGCTACGTTGTGCATGATCTACTCGTTAATATCTATTCGTTCTATAGAATAATCCTAAAATATTTATACGAATTTAACGATAATTTAGTAAATTTTAAGAATATCTTCTTACAAAATAAAGCGTGTAACTGTTTAATATATGCAGAGATGATGCGGGAGATGTTTCAGATGTAAACCCTCTTTCTCTATTAATTTTGCTTAATATTTGTAAATTTTTAAAGAAAATCGATAATTTGGAAGGTTTAACGTAGGAATAGAAAACATTTTGGGTAAAATTAATAAAATTTGTGGAGAAAAATGGGTAAAATCAGTCAAATATCCGAAGCGACGTCGCGGCGCGGCGTTGTCACTTGTTTAGTTCGTTTAAAAGTAAAAAAAAAAAAACATTTTAAATTTTCTTATTTAAGATATTTAAAGCATAAAAACTAAATTTATTGTCATCTGAAGTATTTTTAATAAATAATTATAGAAAAATTTAACGTCGCTTCGCCACTTTGGAATGCGCGCGCGCCATTAGTTAAAAAAACACGCAAATGAATAAAGATATACTCGTAAATTCTCGTAAATATCTCTTATTACTTTTATTCTGGCATAACATTATCGTACATATTATCTCGCACGGTTACTTTATTACCTTCGACACGCGACGAGTCGATACGAAGAGAAGCGACGCGACACGACGTCTCGTCGCTTCTCTTTGCGCGCGAGTATCCATTTTAAGCTTCCATTCCTACAAAATAACGCCGTACATACGTATACCTTTATAACACACAAAATCCTATTACGCAAGGCAAATATATTACAAAATATAAGAAGTATAGGGTTTTAAAAACCTTATTTATAAGTGGAATACTTCTCCAGCATCCTCTACATCCAAGGTATTTGAAGAGAAAATAGGGTTATAGAAGTATAATTTATAGAAAGTTAACTTATGTAATGGAGATATATGGCCATAAAGATAACCATAGCAACGGCTGACACCATTTTGAGGTTTATGAGGGGGAGGATTAACCTCATAAAACTCAAAATCTGATCGACTGAATAAAATATGGCGAGAAACGAGAAGAAGAACACTTCTCTACTATTATAAAATCATTTAATAATAACATAAAATCTACTTATATATAAAATAAATGGAACGTCATCGCTGTAACTAGGCTCTAAGAAAGTTTAGAGAACGTCAGAGATCTTCATCTTCACCCCTCCTTATCTCTCTCTGCCTTATCCCAAATCTCTCAATCACTGCAAAAATTCCACTCTAATATAATTTTATTTTTTTGCACCTTTTCTCTTTCTAAATTTAAAATAATTTCATTTAAGTTAGGTTAAAATGTCGGGGAATTTAGGGAAATTTTTCATTAAATTAGGTTAAAATGTCTGGGAATTTAGGGAAATTTTTCATTAAATTAGGTTAAAATGTCTGGGAATTTAGGGAAATTTTTCATTAAATTAGGTTAAAATGTCAAGGAATTTAGGGAAATTTTTCAATTTTTTTTTTGGTCCTTAAAACTTTTGAATTTCGTTTAATTATGGGTATTTATAAATTTCGAATTCGATATATTTTGAGATTTTTTTAAATATTAATTAAATTAATTAATTTGAAAGTATAAAAATTTTGGAAAAAGCTTCGAAATTTTATTTTAAATCCCCATTAACTTTAATCCCTTTAAATTTTCCTTTCCCTTAAATTATCCAAAAATTTCCCTTAATTCGACGTTAAATTTAAATTTTCCGTTACATTTCCCTTAAGCTAATGTCAAATTTACAGTTTTTCCCTCATAAATTATTCTTCGATTTCCCTTAAGCTACCGTTGAATTTAAATATTTCCCTTAAATTACCCTAAAGTGATCTTAAATTGCGTGTCCTTTAAAGTTTACATTCAATTTTAATCATTTTTTAANAAAAAAGTAAGGATTAAATTATATTTAAATGGAAATCGAAGATAATACGCACCCCGCTCTAGCCTTTATGTTATATATATATAAAATATTTAACTTAATTACACGAGTGGAGAAGTAAAAGACGAGTATATTGTATCAAAATGTCCTGAGGTGCACTTTACCAAAGACAACTTTAAAGAAATCATGCCCATTGGTTTGACCAATGTCATACAAAGTGCCATATATATGCTTTTAGTGTTGTTATATATTATATTTTTTCGGGGGGACGGTGTTTACATTCGACGAACATTAATGGTAGTGGCGAGTGAATATAGTGGAGGATAGGCCTTATGGCAGTCGAGTAGAGTCACCACCCTATAGCTAAATAACAATAAAACATCCCAGTTTGGTACTAGCATTACCACCAAATGGTTCTGTCGATTGCCAGTGGTGGTGAATATTTTATACAGAATTGCTTGAATAACAACACCCTTTCGTAGACCGATCTAAAGGATTCTCTTCTCTTCTACTCCTTCTCTATCGGATCTCGCAGCCATGAAATCACGGAAGGTTATCTTAGTTTTATTTTCTCTTCCTCTTGAACTCTCTGTAAATGATGAGCTCCATTGGAAAATAGCATTTTGATATCTCTCTCAGGTACACTTTCAAAAACTTTCTCCAATGGCTTAATATCGCCGCTTTACATCCCATCGATATCTTATCGCTTCGTTTATAACTTATTTTTATTTTATTTTTTAAAATAAATTACATTTAAATCATTCTCCAACATCCGAGATGCTCCCCAGCTTCTTACGTCCGCGCGCGTAATAAAAGCGTAATTTCGTGACAACCGAGGGACGTACAGTACCTTAACGTAACTCATCACACGCGTATTTTACAGTAATTCGGTTACGTTTTATAAGGGTTTAACGTAAAAAAACCCCAATTTGTATCCTTAGATGAGGATGATACGTCGAATCGACGTCCTGTGATATAAATTTTTTAATGTCTTTCCTCGTCGTTTCGTTCTTCGTTTATGTTTTCATTCATTATATGAATTTGCCTAGTAGTCTATAGTTACGATATTTTATAATTATATATAGCTGTAACAATATATAAGTATAGGAAGCTATATAAATTACTGTATAGTCTACCTAAATCAGTCGCGAGTCTACGAGTGTTTCCAAGCATCTAGTCGAGTCTAAACAGGTCAAACCTATACATTAATATTGTTTACACTCTTTAGGAATTTCTGACGCCTTATAGAGTTACTCGCATCCCTATATAAGCTACCTGTTACGTCTTTAACTGCGGTTACGCGCTACAAATCTTACGTTACGTCGATTTACAAGAACCGGAAACAAAGCAGTTTATTCGAATAGAAAGCGCAGAAACACCCCGATATAACACAATAATTAAAATCGGATTGTGTGTTATAGATTTTTAGAGTTTTCCTCGATTTAACACCCCGTATACTGTATAGATTTGGCAGTGGAAGTAACGCCCGCCACGCATAGAAGCATTAATTTTCTCGATAAACATAGATGGAAAATAGTCGGAAGGAAGCAATTTATGACGTAACAGAAGGAGAGAAAGACAGAGAAAGACGGGGAAGGAGCGAGAGATAGTAACTTTAATCTCAAATCTTTGACATAGGAGGGTGCTGGATGAACAAAGCCGGATGCAGGGCCGGGGATATGTTTGGATTCCCTATGGAATACCGGTAACTTTTCCCGTAGACAGACAATGCATGAATATTTCAGTGTTTGCAAGCAAGCCGGGCATGTTTGGGTTAATCTTGCAAAGCAATGTCGCATCAAAGATTCAACGTGGACGTGGTACACACCGATTCAATGTCAAAGCGTGAGCTAAATAATCCTTCGCCCCTTGCCACTAATTTGTCAGAAAATTCATTTGCAGTCATTTTTATTTTTCCACATTTAATAACATCACTACGCTAAACGTCACACGGCGTTATATCGAGGAGTAACGTGATTAACAAGAGAGCTCTTCCTCTTCACTCTCTATCCTTGTGAGCGAATCAAAGCTTAATTTTATTAACTTAACAATTAAAATGCAATTTATAAGTTATTTTACGTGTAGATAAACATCCGAAGGTGGTAAATAAACAAGAAAGCGTGTAGGATCCTCGACAAACTGTACTCAAAAGCACTCACTCCACATCTATCTTTCTGATCGTCTCCGGCAACGAATCAAAGCTTAACTTTCTAAATTAAACAATTAAAAATACAATTTATAAGTTATTTTATGTACAGAAAAACATCGGAAGTTGGTAAATAAAGAGGAAGGGCGTAGAATTCCGGATAAACCGTATCGAAAAACATCAAAGAAGTGTTGGAGAAACGTTTGAAAACGTCGCTTTTTAAAAGGCCAGAGCTTTCTTAAATGCCAATAAATCTGTCTTTTAACTTCGTTTAACAGTAAGTAGGAGAGAAAACACCGAAAATAGATGTCTGCGAGGACCATTCTTTAATTACTCGAGTCATTAAGATGTCTTCGGACGAGAAGTAGCACTCAAGTTCAAAGGAAGAGAGCATCCGTGCCTTATATGACGTTTTGCTAGTGGCGGAGTAATAGCTGTATAGATAATTCAAGATATTTCCATCAGTTAGAGTTGACTTCGTTACAACTACGTATCAAACACTTCGGTATCCGACTTCACCTCTAACATCCATCACGCGCTTCTCCGGATGCGGGTCTCCTTGACAACGTCATGGTATCACCCGGAGACGTTTCTACCAACTCGAATTGACGTTAATTCGTTCAAGTGATCATAATTCACAAGCGAAACGCAGCCACCTCGTTGTAACGATCGCAGATTATTTCATTACCAGTCATTTGTTGCTAGTTTATTACTTTATTTCGATCCTGGACGTCCCGCGTTACAACAGCTTTATTTGATAAAATATCTCTCCCTCCCCCGTCTTCTTTCGATGTGGAAAATTGTGTTAGGAGCTCGATGACCAATTATTGAGCTTCTCTTTCCTATCGGAATACCCGAAATTGCTTAAAAATCCCCCAGAAATTGCTCAAAAATCCTTAAATCCTTCCTCTGATTTCGGGCGGATGGGGGATGCGGGGGCAATTTAACACCCAAACGGTTCTTGATTATTCACCCGTTTCGGACGGTTCGTCCGGTTTTCTTACTTTAAAAAATGAAATTTTATTAATTTTAAAGATTTTATAACTTTATAACTCGATTTGAATTGAGTTTTATTGCTTGGGAAATGGTAATTAATTAAGGTTAAGATTGAGGTCGAGCATCTTTGACCGCTTTCGCGCGGTAGATAATTGCTAAATGTAGTAATTTATGCTCGATTTATCAACTTAAATTTAAAAAATTAAAGTAATTTTACATATTTTATACAATTTTAAGCCATATTTTTGCCGTTTTTATCCTCTTCTCGGCACTCCTTTAACGAGATGCTTCTCGCTTCTTCCCTACTTCTCGCCCTCTCCTTTAAGAGATATTTATGAAATTATCGATTTATATGAATCGAAATTGCACTTAATTATAAATCCCCACCGTAAAATATATATAGGAGCTCGAAAAAAATGCAAAATTAAGTGAGAGAATGGCACTCGATAGCTTTTTGCGATTAATCTGCGCCAAAACGGACGATGGTGAACGGAACGATTTAAATCTCATATCAAATATTAAATTTAAGATTTCGGCACTATTTAATATGATAATAAGCTTAGTTATGTTACGTGTTCAGCATGTTATAGAGTTTAATTCTTGCTCCTCCCGTTCTGAAAGAGCGAGAGAATAATTCGTTTCTGATGTATCCGTCAACGGATTTAGGTTATTTACTCAAATTTTTATTAAAAATATGCGATATTTAACTCTATTTTTAAAAAGAATATTTAATTTTAAAGACAATCTTTGTGTTATCTTTTTAAAATCCACCCTAGAAAGCCGAGGAGATCGAAAAACTCGGATCTCTTCATACAGGGTGGTCCAAAAGTCACTTAACTCGCTTAAAGATTAAACTGCTCTTGTTTGAGTACTTAAACCGATTCAAAAGTCAGTTAACTGGTTTAAAGACTAAATTTAATTACTTAAATAGTACAAAAATCCCAATACACAACTGGATTCGTGTATCCGGATAAACATCCTAATATAACATGGTTCAGCGACTTTTGGACCACCCTGCGAGTATTTTTTAGAGGAAGGGAGCATCTAAAAGCATTTACTCCTTAATTTTCACGCGAAGTATCTTATCCGGATGCTTCTAAATCCGGGTATCATCCATCCGCATCCGCCCAGAGAAGATGCTTCCCGCATCTTATCCAACGGATGCGGATGTTGCACTCCACATAAACCTCTTAGAAAGAAGAAAAATGGATAAGATTTAGCAAAAAAAAACTTAATAATTAAACACGTTCGACTCGAGTTTAAAAGTATTTTCTTTAATTAATTTGCTTAATATCGGAGAGAAAGAGTCGGAAATCAGCCAGAAAATTGTTGATAAATTTATAATTTAATATAATTAAAAATAAAAATTAAGAGAAGAGGAAAAGTTAGTTTGTAAGTAGAAAAAAAAGAAAGAAAGAGGCAGTTGCTGGGAGTAGAAAGTAAAGAAATTACAGCAATAGTAAAAATTAAAAATGTCGAATATCTAATGTAAGGCAACCTCTATATTACGCTTCGATATTTTCTGTAAATGCTTTCACGAAATTAATTGGATTCTGTTTACTCAGAACTTAACTAATCAAGAAAGTGTTCAAGCTTAAAAATTGATGTTATTTGTAGGTCTAAACTAAAATTGACCTTTTCGGGTTTAAAAGTCTTCTCCTCTTTCTTCTCCTCTCCCCGAGTGGCATCCTCTCGGATTCCCAACTGTAGATCGGGGATTTGTCTTCAATTTTCTAAATTAAAGTTTCCACCTTCAAAAAAAAAGAGGGAAAGAAACAAAAAAAAGTTTGTTGACTTTCACCAATCTCAATTTAGCCAAACTCCATTTTTCATTAATTTCGGATATCATATCAATATTGTAGACATACATCTATTATTGGAAAAACCAATCGAGATTGAGAGACAAATTCTCTCTCCCTCTCTCTCCCTCTCGCTCTTCTTCTCTCTTTCCTTGCTGAAAACTTTAAAATCTCTGCTTGTTTTCGGGTGGTTTTTCAAGATTGACGTGGTCTCGTCAATAGGAATTTTATCCCTATTGACGTCCTAAACAAAGTCCTTTCAAACATTTACCATCGTGTATGAATGTGTTGGAGAGAGAGAAATTTCCTCTTTCTGTTTCAAAATCTCTGCTTGTTGTTGGGGTCAATTTTGTAGATTGGCGTGGTTGGCGGAATTTAGAATAATTTATAATATTAATAGAGACTTTACTAACGTCCTCTCAAACATTTATCCTCGTATATGAATGTATTTGAAAGAGGAATTTCCTCTCGCTCTTGCGCCTCCTTCCTCCTTACAAAAACTGATGTTTACGGGTCAGTTTTGCATATTCGCGTGGTTCGTAGACTTTAGAATAGTTTATAACACCAATAGAGACTGTATTAACAATCTTGAGAACATTTATCCTCGCGTATGAATGTGTCGAAGAGAGATATTTCCTCTTGCTCTTGCTCTTTATCTCTCTTCCTATGCGGAAAACTTTAAAATCTCTGCTTGTTTTTGAGTCGTTTTTGCAGAGTGACGTGGTGGGCAGAGGTATAACAGCAATATGGACTACATTAACAACCTTTTAAACATTTATTCCTATATGCGAAGGTGTTAGAGAGATAAATTTCCTCTTTCTGTTCGGAAAACTCAAAAATCTTAGCTTGTTCTGGATAATTTTTGCAGATTGACAACGCTAACGGAATTTCAAACGGCTTAAAACATTAATGGGAACTTTATTAACATCCATTCAAACATTTATCCTTATGCATAAAGATCTTAGAAAGACAAACTCCCTCTCTCTTCCCTCCTCTTTTTATACAAAAAATTGAAAATTTCAGCTTGTTGATGGGCAATTTTCGCAGATTGACATCTCTCACGAACTTTAAAATGATTGATAACACTAATAGGAACTTTATTAACCTTCTTTCAAACATTTATCCTTATGCATAAAGGTCTTAGAGTGAAGAGAATTAAGAGAGGGAGAGGGGAAAAAATTATCGATTCTTTATCGTTGAATATGATAAAAAATTTCTTTTTTCCTCGTCTTCTAGTGGATTATAATCTACAAAAGTTGGTTTTAATTTGAGAAAATGTCTTCTGGGATGTTGGAAATGTCAATTTTCTTCATTTGGTTGATGTAAAATAGTAAAATTGAAGGATTAATGTGAAAATCCCTTGTTTCTTCAGCGTATTTTCCTGCAAAACTCGTGATTACTTCGTATTTTCTATGCGTTAACACATGTTTAACGACTTGAATTTATATTTATGTCCTTCCAATCTATCCTATTACTAGCTAGTCCCTTCTCTATCCCTAACTTTATGCCCTGCCTCCACTTTTCTTAAATCCTAGATCTGAGAATCTAGGATATCAGACATGGTAGTAACCTGCATCTCTTAAATCCAGTACAGTTCAGATGATCTGCTGCCTCTTAAATCGCGAATTTTGATCTAGGATTCAAGACAGACGAAGATTGTCTATGGGCTTTTAATTCTAGGATTCTTCTAGGATTTATGACAGATAAAAACATTCTAGTGGCTTTCTAAATCTAGGATACTTTACTGTAGGATTTAAGACAAATAAAGGTATTCTATTGGTTCCTAAATCTAGGATTTAAGACAGAGGCAGATAGATCAGTGACTCTTAAATCTAGGATTTCAGGCATGTGAAGGCAATCTATTTGAAGGCACTTAGTTCTAGGATTTCATCCTAGGATTTAAGACAGGTAGAGGTATTCTATTGGCTCTTAAATAACACAGATAAAGATAGTCTAGTAATCTTTAAATATAAGATTTTTCTAGGATTTAAGGCGGGTAGAAACAATCTATTGTAAGATTCTACTCTAGGATTTTGATTAAGAGAATAAGTTTTACTGTCTTTATCAGTCAAACTTGTTTCCTAAATCCTAAATATCAACATCTAAGATTCAAGAATAGGCATTTTAATTAAATAATAAATTATTCTTCATAATTTAAATATAAATTCTCCATTTTTATGCTCCGCATCTTCTCATCATCTTAGCTCTAAAAGAAGTTTCCATTGATAAATTCACTTCTTATATTTAAAAAATATATATATTTATTTATTTAAAAATGTATCATTTAAATATAAACAGATAAAGTTTAAATATTTATTTAAATTAAGTAAAATATTTTGTATAGAACGAAGATTGAAGGGAGTAATTTGTGATTTTTAATGAAACGAATTCTCTGATCGCTGCCAACTTCTGCCAGCTCTTAATTGATGCTAATTCTGCAGACAGTTGAGTCTGTCGTTAATGGTGACGACATTTTTCCATTGGTTCCTCCCCTATAAACACAATAACTAGTTTATAAAGGGTAAACTTTGAACTCCAAAAGTCGCTCGAGATTCAACCGAACATCTTTCAGTTAATTAGAATTATATGTATAAAATAACGTTAAATTTGTTGACTTTTAAGAATAATTTCACGCTTTTTTCCCCTTGATGATGATGATGATGATGATGATGATGACGATGATCTGGAATTTCGCTCCTGTTTTCTATGTTTAAGAGCTGTTTTCAAATCTTAAAACAAGCTTGAAATTACTCGATTTTGAAGGTAATTTACTCATTACGCATTTAATTACAAGAGAAAACATAATAACTAGGGCCTTCTACACTCGTCCCTTATAAAAGCCTCGAATAAATCAATTAAATTTAGAACTATAGAAGTACACGATACGCTTTTGGTATCTTAATGCTTTAAAATTAGCTTATATTTTCTTAATTTTATCAAAAAAATATTAAAATAATATAAAATATACAAATAATTAGCCAGAAATTAACGATAATAATTAAAAAATAATGAAATAAACATAAAATTATAAAATTAAAACGTTTGACGACTATAGGCAGTCCTCTCCAATACTCGTGAGATATAGAAAACTTGTAAACGATTTGATTGGAGATTTTGAATTCGTAACGGCAATTGATTGGATTAGTAAAAATAGGCGGAGCTGTCTTGTTTCTATTTCTATCAATTACCGTTAAGATAATCATATTTTCAACCAATCTTTGTTTACATAGATAAGTTTGCATGAATTACGGCATACAACGTCAGTTTATTCGAATTTTTTAAAATAAATCTTAAAATTAAAGCTACGTATTTAAATTTTAGAGTCTTTTATTTACATTATAACCTGCTAATTTGGAAAAAATATATTTAAAAAAATAAAATTAACTTAATTGCATTATTTTGTGTTATTATTTCGAGCGGATAAAATGCAAAAAAGACGTCATATAAAGCGAATTTTGACCCGTTTATAACGTATAATACCGTAATAACTCATGCCAATTAAATTTTTGATATTTTAGCGCTATTTTTATCAATAGAATAATGTTTATTAACTCGATTCTACGCGGTCTCTAGTATAATTCAATATAAATTTATTTACGTTTTGATTCATTTTACTAGCTTAACAGAAGTCTAAAGACAAATATAGCCTAACGTCTATGTATATAACTCGATATAACGCCATTAATTAGGCCTATAGGCCTAGTATAACCTACAGAAAATTCATAAGGAGTATCTTATTACGAGTCTAAGATTGATCGGTACTGGCGTTATTTAGAGGCAGAAAACTTCATAACAACTTTTGATATATTCGATTTATTTTCATATAAAACTATAAATTTAATCAATATTTTATGTATTTTTAGCAATTACAACTTAGATGTAGGCCATTAAATTCGCGAGGTATAAAGCGACGCGACGCGATCGCGCTTCGGAAAACACCCAATATAATTCGATTTTAATTTATCAAACCCGAAAAAATAAATTTAATCAACATTTTTAAGATCTTAAAGGTTATTTTTAAGCATCTTACACGCAAAATATCCGAAATTTTAATTAATTTTTTAACATTTAAACATGCAAAATTAAGAATTACGTACGAGTCTATATTTTTCTTTAAAATTAAGGCAAGAAAAATTGAAGATAGGAAAAAAATTCGAAAGTTTTTAATATAAAATAAGCTTTATTTTTGAAGATTTTGACGTTGTTTATTTTAAAATTTAATGTTTTTATAAAGTTATATGATTTTATCCGTCACTTCTCATATCGTTGAAATGATCGTTTAGTATCTATTACTTTCAGGTTTTTGCTACGTTTTGATACGAAAATAAAATTAAATAACTTAAAAATAAGCTTAAAAATATAATTTTAAAGTGATTTAGGGACATATTTTTACTTAAAATACTTTAAAATTTTGCTTTAGAATTAAAATTAATTATCCAAAACTTGGTTCTAAAAACACGCTCGCTGCTTACAAAGCAAAAATTTCAAATATATTTTAATAATTATTAGTTATATTAACGGTATTTTATATAATTATTCTTTACCTACATTTAAATAAACGATTTAAATTACTACTAAGTGTTTAAAATTATATTTATTCGTAAAAAAACTCAACTTTTGTGAAAGCGATGCGCCGCGCCGCGACGCGAAGTGGCG
>NW_019385554.1:0-44781 GCF_000671375.1 Centruroides sculpturatus | reverse complement strand
CAATGTAATGCAGATATACAGCGTTAAATCTGACTTACCCTCCTCCAACACATTAATTAATTCGGACAAAGAGCACGTGTTCCTTTATAAAATTTGCGTTATTTTGTAGACATTTTGCATAAAATTTAAGTATCTTTAAATATTTTTTTGTATATTTTTTCAATTTTTAATTATTATCTTTTGCTTTTATTCATGAAATGCCCTCCGTGTCCAGATTTTTTAGTCACTAATTTATTCGAATACAATCGACAAAAACATAATTGCGTGCTTAATTTTCATTAAAAAATGAAGCAAAATCATTCTAAATTATTATTTTTTCTTTAACAAACAGCTCTAGAAACGTAATTTACACAGAGTCGCACGATACGCCGCGTAGTCGCGCGATGCGGCGCTTAGGAAGAGGGTTTTTTTTTTTAAATGGGTGTCTTTTATGCTTATATTATCGTTTATTTCGACAATTAAACGATTTAAACCTCTTTATAACGTATTGTTATTAATTACGTGTTGTTGGAATTATTAATTACTCATTATGTGTCGTTGGAAGTTAGAGAAATGATTGTAGAAGCTTGAGAAACTCTGAAGAACATCCGACGAGATACTTGAGTTTGACAGCTTCTCAATCAGTAGATCGCGAACTCTAGAGAGTTCGAGGGGTATTTTTTAAATGCTCGAGTCCAAGGAGTCGATAAATGTGTCTATATTGAGAAACTCTCGAGCAAACTCGATAAAGAACTCACCCAACCAGTAGATCGCGAGCCCTGGATGAAGACATGCACTTTTGAATAAACTGAAGCATATTTAATAGTAAAAATGTATTGTTTGGACTTTAACCCCGAGGTAGAAAAGGTCACGAAGGTGATTTTGTTTTAAAATAGCAACTCGTTCGAGTGACGTTTCACACGTAGATTTTTCACAGATAGAAAAATGACCCTATTATGTGTTTCATCCGCTTCTTAAGGACTTTATTTACAACCGAATCCTTAATCTAGTCCTTAATCATGATTTATTATATATTATATTATGTATTATTTGATATATCGGCCCGATAAATCGAATTAAGAACTGTTGGATGCGAGATAAACGAATTTTCTCTTCGTCCAGTTACATAAAGGAAAAAGGGAATATTTTTTGTTAGTAATGTTAGAGTCAATGGAATAATTCCCGAATTTAGGACCATTCTGCATAGGAAAAGTGATGAGAAACGCATGGGTGACCTTTGAACCGCGAACCATACTCGTTTAAATGACCTTTCCATGCAGAAAATATGATAATCTTTTATTAAAGCGTATCAGTGGCCCTATAATTTAAATGGGTCTTAACTGATTTAATGAGTTCGAATAGAAGTTCGGATTCACACCCCACAAGTATAGGCTACGTTGATGTTACTTTACGTAGAAAAAATAGATTAATGCAACCGTAAATTCTTTAGGTACAGTACAGAACATACCGTGAGGGACAGACAAAGTTATGAAATGTTTCTAATTATTAACCCATAATTATAGGTTCGATTAATACAAGTCATTCCCGAATGTATGACACGCGGAAGAGCATCATTAATAAACAATAGACGGCTGCCATTGCTCGTTATTCGTATCTTATAGGGCGTGAGGGACAGAGAAGTTTGTGAAATTGTTCAGATTCACATCTCCTCCGCAAGTTAAATTAATTCTATTGAGGAGCATATAAAAAAACAATAGGTTAACCTATTGTATATCAACAAGCTTAGTCAGGCATAGACTTAGAGCTTAATGTAACTTATAAAGCTAAATATAAAGCGTGGAGGACAGACAAAGTTGTAAAGTCGTTCAGATTCGAATCTTGAGGTTATTAGAATATAAATACATTGTTAATAAACAGTAAAAAAGTGAAATTTCGTAAAGATTCAATCAAAAATTCGTTACATCTTTATAAAATTCTAATAAATTTTTATTAAAAATGAATAATAATGCAAAAAAGTAGGCTTATTTTAAAATGATATTAAAGAGAAAATTTCTAAAATTGATATAAAATATTTATTTATTTTTTTCTGTATATAAATCGATATTGTCTAAATAAGACTTTAGTGGAGAGTCGAGTTGAAGTAATCAAATTTTTAAATTGATTTTATGTTCCTGAAATATTTATTTCCATGTTTCTAAATATATAATTATTATTATTAATTTATTTTTATATATTTATATAAAGAAATTGACTGTATATTTTCGAATTTTTTGCTTTTCATATGTTAAAATTATAGCCTATAGATGTGTGTGTCGCCAGACTTTTTGGTTTATTAAACGCTTCAGACCTTATTTTTAAAGACTTTTTTGAATATTTATGGTATAATTTATAAATGGAAAGCTGCTTAAAGCTATTATAATTTTAAAATTCAATGCTGAGATGCTCACTTATGTTTTAATTGATTAGTTTAAGAAATAAAAATGTATAAAATAATCAAAAGCAGATATATTTAATGTAAAGCAACAGATGTGTAATATAAAATGATCGACTGCTTCGTTATAACGAGTGCATTTGAATTGGAGCAGTCGGTTTTCAATGAATTTTGAAAGAGGAATTTTTCCACGGATCAACTTATAAGCACTTTTATCATTATTCTGTATCAAAGATAGAAGCCGAACGTAATATAAAATTCAGTTTTCTTTACATTATTTGTACGACTTCATTCCCCCTCTTTGGAATATAATTATCATCAAAACCATTTCGGGGAATTTTGTCAAGAAAAATCAATTTCGATCGGAGAGAAAACCGAGAAAACTTTATTGGTTTCTATCCTGAGGGATTTAAAAATGTTTCTAGTTCAATATTTAAAAGAAATTCTTAGGGAAAAAATTGTTATCTATCAAACATGATCAATTTTGATATCTTCGATAAGTGCATCCAAATGAGGACATCCATAAATGATTTGGAGGATGCCGGAGAATCGCATCCACTCGCTTCTTTCTTCCTTTTGCAATTTCATTTTGCTCATTTTAAATGGCCAAACTCTGCTTAAATATCTAAAATTATCCCTTTTTCTTAAATCGAGCAAAACTAATCTTCCTCGTCTTTCTGATCCTTTATCCCGGAATGCTTGGTTTATTTGTCTTGTTTCGATTTGTGTGGCGAATTCTTTTTGTCTTTGTAAACGGATATTTCCAAGTGAGGTTTTTCTCCTCCCTGTTTTCTCCTTTATCTTGCCTTATTTTGCTGGTGTTTATGACTGAAACGAGGTAATTGGGGTTTTTTTACTAGCAAAATGTGGTGTTAACTCGCATTGTTTGGCTCGTAAACTGCTGTACCTCGTCCTATTTTATTCATAAATTGCTCCACCTTGTTTTACTTTTCTCATAAAGTGCTTCTTCTCGCTTTATTTTGCTCATAAACTGGATCGTTCTAGCCTTATTTTGCTCCTACGTTGAGATATTTTTATCGTCTTGCTCAAAAAAAAATTATATTTTCTTCGATTTTTTCACACTTTTTGCTCATAAATTGCATCATTTTACCTCGTTATGTTCATAAAATGCCTCACTTCCCTCACAAATCTGCCTCGTTCCGCTCGTGTTCCTCATAAATCACTTCATCTCGCCTCGTTTTGTTGACAATTATAATATATATATATATATATTTACCATTCTGCTGACCTCATTTTGCTCATAACTATTTTACTTCATCTCGCTCATAAAATGCTTTATCTCCTCTCATTTTGCTCGTAACGTACGCCATTTTATCTCGCTCCTCTTACAACTTTTCTTCTTCTAGCTTTTATTTACAGGATGCTTCTCGGTTTTACTTTTTTTTTACTCAAAAGGTACATCACCTTACTTTATTTACCTTACTTTTGTTTACTTGTATCTTACTTCATTCTGTGTACGATGCTACGTCACAACCACGCAGTCTTCCTTCACTCTACTCACTTTACCTACAACTGCGTCATCTTACCTCCCATTTTATTCTTAATTTGTGTCATTTTTTAATCGAATAACAGATTTATACGAATGTACTTCCCAACAAGTAGATCGCGATGTAACGAGTGTCATAAACTGTGTCAACTGCTCATTTTTGTTCATAAATTGCGTCATCTTGACACATTTTGCTCATCGATTGCGTCACCTCTCTCGTTTTACGTCATTTTGCCTAATTTTGCTCATAAACTGCGTCATCTTTGCTCATCAATTGCGTCATCTTATCTCACTCCTCGTGGCTGTTATCAACTAAGATTAACGAATTGATCATTCTATTTTTGACCCACTCGAAAGACTTTTATCGTCACCAGATTATCATCTGTTCCTTTTACGTCAGCCAACTTTGTCCGCGATGACGTTTCATCACGTTCTAGTCCGTCACAATTCATCAATCCACGTCACAGAAATCTAAGACACAAAGTCGAAGAAATGCGACATTTGCGACGCGCACGCTTACGAATTTATACGCGCGACTTAGTCATAAACTTTGACTTACGTAACCTCGTTTATCGGGTCAAAGGTCGTGACCTTTGACCTGACGTTATTCTGAACTACAATTTTGTTAACGAAAGCCGCTTAAATATGCAAATTAGGGCATCGCTCGAATGTTCTAAATAACTTATAGATGGGCGCGTGCGTGTGGAAACTGGCAAAAACTTTCCTCTTCCCTCCCCCCTCTACTCGGAAGCGATGAGTTTTCTTCCATTAGGCAGAAATGCCCTGCATCTTACGCTTAATACCCGGGTTAACTGTGTAAATTCGCCACTTCTACTCGGTTAAAACAGCGGGGCATCTACAATCTATGTTGAAGGCACAGATGACCCGCTTTACCTTTAATTTTATAAATTTTTACGGATAAAAACGTCCTCAAAATGAAGATTTTAAACTGTAAATTGGCTAAATTAATTAATTTTTTTCAGGATTTTACAACTGGATTTGCGTTTCAAAGTAGTTTCTATCGAACGGCCAATGATGATGATGAGGTTCATCATCGTCGTCATCATGACGGAAGAAGAAAAACGATCGAGTCAGGTCATAAATACATGGAAGATGGACCATAGAAAGTAACGTATGATGATAAAGGACTCCAAATAAATTACGCGACAGATTCCTACCAAAAAAATTTACCTGATCCCAGTATTGCTGTGTCTATGTTGCTTGCTCAACATGTGTATTAAAAGTTTGTTTTGCTCAGATTACTTACTGCTTTGTCTTACTTCTATACCACGACACACCACGCCTTAAACATGCCACAAAGTAATCGAATAAGCTCTTCCGCCATCTTTAAAAAGCGTGCGACGCGTTGCGCCGTCTTTAAAACTCGCGCGACGCGGCACGATTTTATTAAAATAATGGCTTGAACATTTAGAAAAATTACTCAGACTTTTGTTTTTAAAACTTTTTAAAATATTCCGATGCAACTTTAATAGAAATAGATAAATTTTAAGTAATATCCGAAAGACGGAACGAATTTTCGCTCCTGACAACAATATGGCGGCCAAGTGACGAATGAGCGATGAACTTTTACCGTTTTTCTTTTTTTTAGTTCAATAAGTGGATAAAATTATATTATTATTGCTTATAAAAGAGTAAGTGTAATAAAAAAATTCGTAAAATATCTTAAATTTATAAAATATTTGTTATTTTCTAAACTTTTTACATTATTATTATTGTTTCTTGTTATTAAAATTTAAACGTAAGCGAATTGATGATATAATTCTTCGAGATTTAAAGTTAATTTTAAAATATAAATAAAAAATTTTTGTAATATTTTATTAATATTTAATTTTTATCTAAAAGTAAAAAAATACTCCGATTTTTCCAAACAATTTAAATATTAAAACAAACAAATTAAATATAGAAAGTTTTAATTTCGATAAAGTCCGCCAGATGTCAACACTAGTCGAATGTTTACAGTTAAAATCCGGAAATTTGTTTTAAATATTTTATTAAAAAAATAAATTAATATTATTACAAAGTTTTTAAGTTTTAATATTTAAATATAATAAATTTTATTATTTTAATTATTTTCATTTATTTTTAATATTTTTTCCTCACGTCGATGACGTTCATTAAACATAAATCGCGCGCCAGTAGCGACGCGTCGCAATCCATGGCGCGGCTTCTGTCGCGTTGCTTTGCCATAAAAATAATAACATAGCTAATTTTTTTGTAATGAGCAAAGCCCGAAATAATTAATTAACAAAATCCAATACTAATTATGTATTAATAATAAAATTTTAATGAATTATCGTCGCTTTTGCGTCGACGCGTAAGGATCGCGTGTGAGCTAAAGCGCGTGGCTAATTTAAAACTAATAAATGACAATTTTCGTATCTTTCTTGTAGAAATACAGAAGTGAGTTTGAAGAAAAGACATTTTAATTTTATTTAATGGAAATTTTGACTTATTCACATTATTATTTTGCTGTTTTATATCGTACCGCGACGCATCGCTTAAGGTATAGCGACGCGCGCGTAGCGCCGACAATGCGAAACGGAGTAAACATCTTAAATATTTAATATTTTTCTCTTAAAATAACAAAAATAATGTAAAATTATTTGAAGACAATAAATAAATATGATTTTGTTTCAACATTTCCAACGATTAAATAAAAGTTTTCACTTTCGCGTCGTCGTCGCGTAGCGTCGTCAGGCCACGGATTTAATCTTGTTATAAAAAACAAGAAACAACCGCATATATACAATTTAAAGTAAATAATATTACAAAATTGTCGTTTTTATTTAGCATTTGTTGAAAATAAAACTAAATCGAAGCGTTTAAACGTGATTTTACACGCGAAGCGACGCGACGTCGCCTCGCGTTGCTTCGCTTCCCAAGATGAAATTTGATCCAAGAAGCGCACTTTTCTTATTGATAAATGCTAAGAAGGGTGACGAAGGGAGGTGGATACACTAATGGGAGGGAGAAGGGAACAATAACGGTATGTAACTTCAATAAGAAACTGAAGAATTTTATAATTTTGATTAAAATATCAGTATCAGTTACAATAAATTATAATTTATAGCTGAATAATCAACAAAAAAGCGTTTAAACGTAGCGGAATTTGATACATGAAACACAACTTCCTTCTTGATAAACACTAGCAAGGAGGAGGGGGATGATTACATCACACGTGAAGCTTCTGAACGACTAACAGCCTCTTAATCCCATTTCATATTACGATTCGAACGTACGAACATCCGTAACACATACCAACATAATTAATCGCAATTAATGCGTGTATGTAGGTAGAGGGTTGTTTCTTCCCCTCTTTAGGTGAAAGAATATATTTAGCTTCTGTATATAAAAATTAACGACATAATTACGATTCGGAGACAGACAAACGGACGTTCTGATGAGACAGTCTTGCTCTAGTGAATGAAAACACTTGCTCAACTAGAAAAATACATTCTTTATCGCTTAGATTATTCAAATAAACGTTTCGTCGTGACGTCGCAGAGATATTTACAGAAAAATATAGAATTTCTACATCAAAATACCTTCGTTATAACACGTTAATCACTCGTGTATACCTTAGCTTAAAATATTCACTACATCAACTTTAAAGCTCTACCCCCTTCGAAGAATTGACCCCCCTGTCGAATATTCGCGATAGGAGGTAGGTTAATGACTTTCTTAAGCATAATATAACGTAATTTTGGCCCTGGATATTGTTTAATTTGCAAAAAAAACAGCGTTACGGACAGACGTATTTGGCTCCACTTTATCGTTAGATCAGTACGACAGGAAGAAAAGTATGTTTATCGGAATTATTATCGATTTTATCGTTAAAAAATTATATCTGATGAATATTTAGGCTATAAATTTTATAGAACACGTAAAAAATCATTAAATAATTTTGTAATAAATTTTTAAAAAATTAAATTAAATTAGTGTCGAGTACCGGCGGTTCTACTCTACCCCATTTTACATGCTGATAATTAAACTGGATTTTATAAAATTTTAATAAATTCATTGTAATTTATTTAATTATTGTTTATAATTTAATATATTATATTTTTAAATACATTAATTTTTTCAATATTTATTTTATTTTAATTCGGTGTAAAGAGCTATATTAAAGCTGTATGCGAACTCGTGGCGTGCGGGGTGTAAGCGAATTTTACCTCGATTATTTACGTTTATTATCGATTTTATCGTTGCAAAATATAATTAAATGTAAAGCTAATTATGTTTTTTAGTGATTAAAATTATAAAATTACATAAAAAACTGGTTAAAATTATTTTAAAAAGTGCATTAAAAACGGGCTGATATAAGCAGACTTAACACGCGATAACTCATTAAATGCTTAAAATTTAATGGTAATTAATTAAATAAGTTTTTATACTAATTAATTAATTAATTTTTNCGCGACGCGAAGTGGCGTCGCGGCGCGGCGCATCATAATCAAATTAATAACGTTTAATTCATATCCGCTAAGAGTTTATTAATATTTAACACAATTTAATGCCAAAATATAAGCCGTTTATCCATTTTTTAGCCAATGTAATGCAGATATACAGCGTTAAATCTGACTTACCCTCCTCCAACACATTAATTAATTCGGACAAAGAGCACGTGTTCCTTTATAAAATTTGCGTTATTTTGTAGACATTTTGCATAAAATTTAAGTATCTTTAAATATTTTTTTGTATATTTTTTCAATTTTTAATTATTATCTTTTGCTTTTATTCATGAAATGCCCTCCGTGTCCAGATTTTTTAGTCACTAATTTATTCGAATACAATCGACAAAAACATAATTGCGTGCTTAATTTTCATTAAAAAATGAAGCAAAATCATTCTAAATTATTATTTTTTCTTTAACAAACAGCTCTAGAAACGTAATTTACACAGAGTCGCACGATACGCCGCGTAGTCGCGCGATGCGGCGCTTAGGAAGAGGGTTTTTTTTTTTAAATGGGTGTCTTTTATGCTTATATTATCGTTTATTTCGACAATTAAACGATTTAAACCTCTTTATAACGTATTGTTATTAATTACGTGTTGTTGGAATTATTAATTACTCATTATGTGTCGTTGGAAGTTAGAGAAATGATTGTAGAAGCTTGAGAAACTCTGAAGAACATCCGACGAGATACTTGAGTTTGACAGCTTCTCAATCAGTAGATCGCGAACTCTAGAGAGTTCGAGGGGTATTTTTTAAATGCTCGAGTCCAAGGAGTCGATAAATGTGTCTATATTGAGAAACTCTCGAGCAAACTCGATAAAGAACTCACCCAACCAGTAGATCGCGAGCCCTGGATGAAGACATGCACTTTTGAATAAACTGAAGCATATTTAATAGTAAAAATGTATTGTTTGGACTTTAACCCCGAGGTGGAAAAGGTCACGAAGGTGATTTTGTTTTAAAATAGCAAGTCGTTCGAGTGACGTTTCACACGTAGATTTTTCACAGATAGAAAAATGACCCTATTATGTGTTTCATCCGCTTCTTAAGGACTTTATTTACAACCGAATCCTTAATCTAGTCCTTAATCATGATTTATTATATATTATATTATGTATTATTTGATATATCGGCCCGATAAATCGAATTAAGAACTGTTGGATGCGAGATAAACGAATTTTCTCTTCGTCCAGTTACATAAAGGAAAAAGGGAATATTTTTTGTTAGTAATGTTAGAGTCAATGGAATAATTCCCGAATTTAGGACCACTCTGCATAGGAAAAGTGATGAGAAACGCATGGGTGACCTTTGAACCGCGAACCATACTCGTTTAAATGACCTTTCCATGCAGAAAATATGATAATCTTTTATTAAAGCGTATCAGTGGCCCTATAATTTAAATGGGTCTTAACTGGTTTAATGGGTTCAAATAAAAGTTCGGATTCACACCCCACAAGTATAGGCTACGTTGATGTTACTTTACGTAGAAAAAATAGATTAATGCAACCATAAATTCTTTAGGTACATACCGTGAGGGACAGAAAAAGTTATAAAATTTTTCTAATTATTAACCCATAATTATAGGTTCGATTAATACAAGTCATTCCCGAATGTATGACACGCGGAAGAGCATCATTAATAAACAATAGACGGCTGCCATTGCTCGTTATTCGTATCTTATAGGGCGTGAGGGACAGAGAAATTTGTGAAATTGTTCAGATTCACATCTCCTCCGCAGGTTAAATTAATTCTATTGAGGAGCATATAAAAAAACAATAGGTTAACCTATTGTATATCAACAAGCTTAGTCAGGCATAGACTTAGAGCTTAATGTAACTTATAAAGCTAAATATAAAGCGTGGAGGACAGACAAAGTTGTAAAGTCGTTCAGATTCGAATCTTGAGGTTATTAGAATATAAATACATTGTTAATAAACAGTAAAAAAGTGAAATTTCGTAAAGATTCAATAGAAAATTCGTTACATCTTTATAAAATTCTAATAAATTTTTATTAAAAATGAATAATAATGCAAAAAAGTAGGCTTATTTTAAAATGATATTAAAGAGAAAAATTCTAAAATTGATATAAAATATTTATTTATTTTTTTCTGTATATAAATCGATATTGTCTAAATAAGACTTTAGTGGAGAGTCAAGTTGAAGTAATCAAATTTTTAAATTGATTTTATGTTCCTGAAATATTTATTTCCATGTTTCTAAATATATAATTATTATTATTAATTTATTTTTATATATTTATATAAAGAAATTGACTGTATATTTTCGAATTTTTTGCTTTTCATATGTTAAAATTATAGCCTATAGATGTGTGTGTCGCCAGACTTTTTGGTTTATTAAACGCTTCAGACCTTATTTTTAAAGACTTTTTTGAATATTTATGGTATAATTTATAAATGGAAAGCTGCTTAAAGCTATTATAATTTTAAAATTCAATGCTGAGATGCTCACTTATGTTTTAATTGATTAGTTTAAGAAATAAAAATGTATAAAATAATCAAAAGCAGATATATTTAATGTAAAGCAACAGATGTGTAATATAAAATGATCGACTGCTTCGTTATAACGAGTGCATTTGAATTGGAGCAGTCGGTTTTCAATGAATTTTGAAAGAGGAATTTTTCCACGGATCAACTTATAAGCACTTTTATCATTATTCTGTATCAAAGATAGAAGCCGAACGTAATATAAAATTCAGTTTTCTTTACATTATTTGTACGACTTCATTCCCCCTCTTTGGAATATAATTATCATCAAAACCATTTCGGGGAATTTTGTCAAGAAAAATCAATTTCGATCGGAGAGAAAACCGAGAAAACTTTATTGGTTTCTATCCTGAGGGATTTAAAAATGTTTCTAGTTCAATATTTAAAAGAAATTCTTAGGGAAAAAATTGTTATCTATCAAACATGATCAATTTTGATATCTTCGATAAGTGCATCCAAATGAGGACATCCATAAATGATTTGGAGGATGCCGGAGAATCGCATCCACTCGCTTCTTTCTTCCTTTTGCAATTTCATTTTGCTCATTTTAAATGGCCAAACTCTGCTTAAATATCTAAAATTATCCCTTTTTCTTAAATCGAGCAAAACTAATCTTCCTCGTCTTTCTGATCCTTTATCCCGGAATGCTTGGTTTATTTGTCTTGTTTCGATTTGTGTGGCGAATTCTTTTTGTCTTTGTAAACGGATATTTCCAAGTGAGGTTTTTCTCCTCCCTGTTTTCTCCTTTATCTTGCCTTATTTTGCTGGTGTTTATGACTGAAACGAGGTAATTGGGGTTTTTTTACTAGCAAAATGTGGTGTTAACTCGCATTGTTTGGCTCGTAAACTGCTGTACCTCGTCCTATTTTATTCATAAATTGCTCCACCTTGTTTTACTTTTCTCATAAAGTGCTTCTTCTCGCTTTATTTTGCTCATAAACTGGATCGTTCTAGCCTTATTTTGCTCCTACGTTGAGATATTTTTATCGTCTTGCTCAAAAAAAAATTATATTTTCTTCGATTTTTTCACACTTTTTGCTCATAAATTGCATCATTTTACCTCGTTATGTTCATAAAATGCCTCACTTCCCTCACAAATCTGCCTCGTTCCGCTCGTGTTCCTCATAAATCACTTCATCTCGCCTCGTTTTGTTGACAATTATAATATATATATATATATATTTACCATTCTGCTGACCTCATTTTGCTCATAACTATTTTACTTCATCTCGCTCATAAAATGCTTTATCTCCTCTCATTTTGCTCGTAACGTACGCCATTTTATCTCGCTCCTCTTACAACTTTTCTTCTTCTAGCTTTTATTTACAGGATGCTTCTCGGTTTTACTTTTTTTTTACTCAAAAGGTACATCACCTTACTTTATTTACCTTACTTTTGTTTACTTGTATCTTACTTCATTCTGTGTACGATGCTACGTCACAACCACGCAGTCTTCCTTCACTCTACTCACTTTACCTACAACTGCGTCATCTTACCTCCCATTTTATTCTTAATTTGTGTCATTTTTTAATCGAATAACAGATTTATACGAATGTACTTCCCAACAAGTAGATCGCGATGTAACGAGTGTCATAAACTGTGTCAACTGCTCATTTTTGTTCATAAATTGCGTCATCTTGACACATTTTGCTCATCGATTGCGTCACCTCTCTCGTTTTACGTTATTTTGCCTAATTTTGCTCATAAACTGCGTCATCTTTGCTCATCAATTGCGTCATCTTATCTCACTCCTCGTGGCTGTTATCAACTAAGATTAACGAATTGATCATTCTATTTTTGACCCACTCGAAAGACTTTTATCGTCACCAGATTATCATCTGTTCCTTTTACGTCAGCCAACTTTGTCCGCGATGACGTTTCATCACGTTCTAGTCCGTCACAATTCATCAATCCACGTCACAGAAATCTAAGACACAAAGTCGAAGAAATGCGACATTTGCGACGCGCACGCTTACGAATTTATACGCGCGACTTAGTCATAAACTTTGACTTACGTAACCTCGTTTATCGGGTCAAAGGTCGTGACCTTTGACCTGACGTTATTCTGAACTACAATTTTGTTAACGAAAGCCGCTTAAATATGCAAATTAGGGCATCGCTCGAATGTTCTAAATAACTTATAGATGGGCGCGTGCGTGTGGAAACTGGCAAAAACTTTCCTCTTCCCTCCCCCCTCTACTCGGAAGCGATGAGTTTTCTTCCATTAGGCAGAAATGCCCTGCATCTTACGCTTAATACCCGGGTTAACTGTGTAAATTCGCCACTTCTACTCGGTTAAAACAGCGGGGCATCTACAATCTATGTTGAAGGCACAGATGACCCGCTTTACCTTTAATTTTATAAATTTTTACGGATAAAAACGTCCTCAAAATGAAGATTTTAAACTGTAAATTGGCTAAATTAATTAATTTTTTTCAGGATTTTACAACTGGATTTGCGTTTCAAAGTAGTTTCTATCGAACGGCCAATGATGATGATGAGGTTCATCATCGTCGTCATCATGACGGAAGAAGAAAAACGATCGAGTCAGGTCATAAATACATGGAAGATGGACCATAGAAAGTAACGTATGATGATAAAGGACTCCAAATAAATTACGCGACAGATTCCTACCAAAAAAATTTACCTGATCCCAGTATTGCTGTGTCTATGTTGCTTGCTCAACATGTGTATTAAAAGTTTGTTTTGCTCAGATTACTTACTGCTTTGTCTTACTTCTATACCACGACACACTACGCCTTAAACATGTCACAAAGTAATCGAATAAGCTCTTCCGCCATCTTTAAAAAGCGTGCGACGCGTTGCGCCGTCTTTAAAACTCGCGCGACGCGGCACGATTTTATTAAAATAATGGCTTGAACATTTAGAAAAATTACTCAGACTTTTGTTTTTAAAACTTTTTAAAATATTCCGATGCAACTTTAATAGAAATAGATAAATTTTAAGTAATATCCGAAAGACGGAACGAATTTTCGCTCCTGACAACAATATGGCGGCCAAGTGACGAATGAGCGATGAACTTTTACCGTTTTTCTTTTTTTTAGTTCAATAAGTGGATAAAATTATATTATTATTGCTTATAAAAGAGTAAGTGTAATAAAAAAATTCGTAAAATATCTTAAATTTATAAAATATTTGTTATTTTCTAAACTTTTTACATTATTATTATTGTTTCTTGTTATTAAAATTTAAACGTAAGCGAATTGATGATATAATTCTTCGAGATTTAAAGTTAATTTTAAAATATAAATAAAAAATTTTTGTAATATTTTATTAATATTTAATTTTTATCTAAAAGTAAAAAAATACTCCGATTTTTCCAAACAATTTAAATATTAAAACAAACAAATTAAATATAGAAAGTTTTAATTTCGATAAAGTCCGCCAGATGTCAACACTAGTCGAATGTTTACAGTTAAAATCCGGAAATTTGTTTTAAATATTTTATTAAAAAAATAAATTAATATTATTACAAAGTTTTTAAGTTTTAATATTTAAATATAATAAATTTTATTATTTTAATTATTTTCATTTATTTTTAATATTTTTTCCTCACGTCGATGACGTTCATTAAACATAAATCGCGCGCCAGTAGCGACGCGTCGCAATCCATGGCGCGGCTTCTGTCGCGTTGCTTTGCCATAAAAATAATAACATAGCTAATTTTTTTGTAATGAGCAAAGCCCGAAATAATTAATTAACAAAATCCAATACTAATTATGTATTAATAATAAAATTTTAATGAATTATCGTCGCTTTTGCGTCGACGCGTAAGGATCGCGTGTGAGCTAAAGCGCGTGGCTAATTTAAAACTAATAAATGACAATTTTCGTATCTTTCTTGTAGAAATACAGAAGTGAGTTTGAAGAAAAGACATTTTAATTTTATTTAATGGAAATTTTGACTTATTCACATTATTATTTTGCTGTTTTATATCGTACCGCGACGCATCGCTTAAGGTATAGCGACGCGCGCGTAGCGCCGACAATGCGAAACGGAGTAAACATCTTAAATATTTAATATTTTTCTCTTAAAATAACAAAAATAATGTAAAATTATTTGAAGACAATAAATAAATATGATTTTGTTTCAACATTTCCAACGATTAAATAAAAGTTTTCACTTTCGCGTCGTCGTCGCGTAGCGTCGTCAGGCCACGGATTTAATCTTGTTATAAAAAACAAGAAACAACCGCATATATACAATTTAAAGTAAATAATATTACAAAATTGTCGTTTTTATTTAGCATTTGTTGAAAATAAAACTAAATCGAAGCGTTTAAACGTGATTTTACACGCGAAGCGACGCGACGTCGCCTCGCGTTGCTTCGCTTCCCAAGATGAAATTTGATCCAAGAAGCGCACTTTTCTTATTGATAAATGCTAAGAAGGGTGACGAAGGGAGGTGGATACACTAATGGGAGGGAGAAGGGAACAATAACGGTATGTAACTTCAATAAGAAACTGAAGAATTTTATAATTTTGATTAAAATATCAGTATCAGTTACAATAAATTATAATTTATAGCTGAATAATCAACAAAAAAGCGTTTAAACGTAGCGGAATTTGATACATGAAACACAACTTCCTTCTTGATAAACACTAGCAAGGAGGAGGGGGATGATTACATCACACGTGAAGCTTCTGAACGACTAACAGCCTCTTAATCCCATTTCATATTACGATTCGAACGTACGAACATCCGTAACACATACCAACATAATTAATCGCAATTAATGCGTGTATGTAGGTAGAGGGTTGTTTCTTCCCCTCTTTAGGTGAAAGAATATATTTAGCTTCTGTATATAAAAATTAACGACATAATTACGATTCGGAGACAGACAAACGGACGTTCTGATGAGACAGTCTTGCTCTAGTGAATGAAAACACTTGCTCAACTAGAAAAATACATTCTTTATCGCTTAGATTATTCAAATAAACGTTTCGTCGTGACGTCGCAGAGATATTTACAGAAAAATATAGAATTTCTACATCAAAATACCTTCGTTATAACACGTTAATCACTCGTGTATACCTTAGCTTAAAATATTCACTACATCAACTTTAAAGCTCTACCCCCTTCGAAGAATTGACCCCCCTGTCGAATATTCGCGATAGGAGGTAGGTTAATGACTTTCTTAAGCATAATATAACGTAATTTTGGCCCTGGATATTGTTTAATTTGCAAAAAAAACAGCGTTACGGACAGACGTATTTGGCTCCACTTTATCGTTAGATCAGTACGACAGGAAGAAAAGTATGTTTATCGGAATTATTATCGATTTTATCGTTAAAAAATTATATCTGATGAATATTTAGGCTATAAATTTTATAGAACACGTAAAAAATCATTAAATAATTTTGTAATAAATTTTTAAAAAATTAAATTAAATTAGTGTCGAGTACCGGCGGTTCTACTCTACCCCATTTTACATGCTGATAATTAAACTGGATTTTATAAAATTTTAATAAATTCATTGTAATTTATTTAATTATTGTTTATAATTTAATATATTATATTTTTAAATACATTAATTTTTTCAATATTTATTTTATTTTAATTCGGTGTAAAGAGCTATATTAAAGCTGTATGCGAACTCGTGGCGTGCGGGGTGTAAGCGAATTTTACCTCGATTATTTACGTTTATTATCGATTTTATCGTTGCAAAATATAATTAAATGTAAAGCTAATTATGTTTTTTAGTGATTAAAATTATAAAATTACATAAAAAACTGGTTAAAATTATTTTAAAAAGTGCATTAAAAACGGGCTGATATAAGCAGACTTAACACGCGATAACTCATTAAATGCTTAAAATTTAATGGTAATTAATTAAATAAGTTTTTATACTAATTAATTAATTAATTTTTTTTACATTTTTATTTAAAAAATTATTAAAGAAGAAGATAAAAATTCATCCAAAACTCGTCATCATCAGCGGAAGAGGAGGAGAATTTAACTATAAAAAAACATTATAGATTGCAATTATTGCTGCTTTTTTATAAAAAATGATTCATTACAAGCTAACTTAAGCTGTTTTTTTAGTAAATAAAGCTATAAAATTAAGAAAAAAGTATTAAAAAATATTTAAAAATTAAAAAAATAATAATAATAAAACCTCTATATTTTAAATTAAACATGTAATAAATATATTAGAAAATTAAAATAACTTATTTGTAATTAATAAATATATTTTTTAGCTTTTTAATTTATTAATTAGATTTTTATATTTTTTTAAAATTAATTAAAGAAGAGGATAAAAGTCGATCAAAACTCGTCATCCACACGAAGAAGACGAGGAAAAACAATCAATAAATCGCAATTATTATTGACTTTTAATGTATAAAATACATAATTATGTACTCTCAATTTATTTTTTTAAGGTTTAGAATTATAAAAATCCAAAAATGCCATTAAAAACACAACAAAATGCATTTAAAAAACAGAGCATCTTCCAAGGGAGCATCCCAAAAATCATTTAATTCATTAATAAATAATTAAAATAAATGAAAAAGTATTAAAATAATCGACTGAAATCTCATTAAATTTACTTAAAAAAACAAAATAATAACATTTTATCATCATAAAAATTCAGAATTAAGGTCACAAACAGAGGAAGAAAGTATGTTTACAGCTATAATTACTGCGCTTATCATAAAAAAAAAAATACACATCCTCCCCATAAATTTGATTTTAAAACACATATAATTATTTACATTACTAATTAACCAATTAAATATTTTAATAATTATTTTATAAATAAATGGAGCAAAACGTATACATCCCGACTACACCGCTTCTTCCCTTTGTATCATAACAGTAGAACTGGTCTAGTAATGATGTTGACTTCACACCGTGCTGACAGGCCTTTAACTGCTCCTACCTAAACAGCATTTTTCCATGTTGTAAAGTAACTAGGAGTGTTTATTCGCGCGTGAAACAACAATACAACCTTATATTCTTATATAGAGGGATCATATACACAAGTTATCATAATGCCAAGGAGGTTCTTTTTCGTCGGACGTTTACAGTTACTAGAGATGAAAAGTGTAAGTACACTTAATGTTTTATTAATTATACTCCTTTATAACGCAGTTTGGCTAAGTTAAACCTTCTTAAAATGTATTTATTTAGTCGTACGAGTGATGCTAAATTAGCCTACTCTATTAGTGAAAATACGCTTGATTCTAATTACTTTTATGAATTTTTTATTAAATTAATTTAATATTTTAAATGTTTTTTAAGGAAAAAACTAAATTAATCTCACTTAAAATGCTTTTGTCTATATCCACGAGTGATATAAATTAACCTACTTACCTTGCGCTCTGTAGTGAAAAAAATGTATTAAATGGCTTCGAAATACTTAAATATAATTTATTTTATATTGTAAACTCGATTAATATTCAATTAAATATTTTTTTATTTAATTATTTTAATATTCCTCTCGAATTTGTACCCTTTTGATATAATAGAAAGTGATGTTAGCCAGGTGTGTTGATGTTAGGATAAGTATTTAGCACACCTGTTTTATAATTATTTTTATCGTCTGAATAATTAACTTAGGAATATTTGTGACATAATAATATCAAGATTTTCATCTAAAAAAATTAAAAAAAAACTTTTCTGCATTCCAACATTACCAAAACTAGAAATGCAAGATGCATTTCCTGTATTCGATTCATTGACATTTAAGTATTAATAATACGTAACGGCGTGGAAGAGAGAGGTTTTTCACTTTTTTTAAAATAAAAATACTTTTAAACAATGCTTTAAACATGTAAAAAAAGATATTATTTAGGTAAAAATACTTTTTAATCGTCAAATAAAGGTTAAATTACAAGTATCAAGCTTCCCTTTCTAGGTATAAAATCTTCGTATCTAAGAGATCTTCGTAAGCTTTGTTGGTCTTCTCCTATTAAAAAAAGGTTATTTTTAATTAAAAATATCTTAAAATAATATTTTAAAGATATAAGAAGTTATTATCTAAGTAAAAATACCTTCAAATAGTCAAGAAAAGTTTAAATTACACGTATAAAACCGTCATTTCTAAGGGGAGGTCTTCATAAACTTTGTTCGTTTCCTCCTGTAAAAGAGGGGTATTTTTAACAAAAAATACCTTAAAATAATACTTTAAAGATGTAAGAAGGTGTTATTTAAGTAAAGATACCTTCAAATAGACAAGTAAAGGTTAAATTACACGTATAAAACTCCTCTTTCTATGTATAAGACTCTCACTTCTAAGGGGGGGGGTCTTCTCGATCTTCGTGGGGTTTCTACGCTTTGTTTGCCTCCTTCTATGAAAGTATCGCATCTAACTTACTTATAACTAAACATAAATCACTGTAAACAATGTATATTGAATTATTCATGCATATTCTAGCCCACGAATGTGTAGTTTTTTTAGTACCACTTCACACTTTAAAACGGCAAAAACTGCTATAATTCTGCTGATAAAGTAATATTTTTTAAGTCGAATTATAAAATATGGATTCGGTTTTGTTAAAATAATTATAATTTATGCATCTTTTCCCGAAAAAAACCAGTAATTTTAAAGTATAATCGTGTAGAGAGTGGATTCATGCTATGATTCTGCAATGCACGACTTCACAGATGTAATGCTTGACGTGCTACAATCATGTATAATATTGTTGATTTAGTATGGATTATATAGGATTAATGACCTGCTATAATGTGCAGTAAATGTGCTACTAGAAGCTTTCCATGTTCAATTATATACAACTATTGTTCCTGTGCATCAGATATGTACTGAAACTTTATCAGAATCTAGGTTAACTTGTACGAGATTTAACTCAATTATTCTATTATTTTTAAAGAAAATAAACTATAAAGAAGATAAATCGACGAAAAAAATATATATATATAAATTGCATCATTCTCGTCGTTAAAATGCTTTATCCTATAACTAAATTATTGCTTAAATCTACATTTCATTAAATAAAATTGCACTTTTATGCACAATATATGCTTCGGCAACTTTTTATTTACGTTCACGAATATTTCTATGCGTATTTTTTTTATAAATTATCCAAAAAAGCAAGCATTTATCATCGTTTGGTTTCTCATTCCCCAACCTTCACCCTCCTACATTATTCACGAACGTGGTAGATAGTTTGCGATCTACCAGTTGATAAACTGAAACGTAGTTACTCTTCAGCATCAATTTATTCGGTCGGAAGGTGAAGAAAAAAGTATATTTTATTGCAAACTTTTAGTGTGTTTCTTTAAGAATTAAATTATATAATTATATAATTTTTTTTAATATATATTTTAGTGGCATCGATCTGTTTTATTCTTACTCTTAGTTATCTAAGATATAACAGATTGTTTTAGGGAAGATGTCTAATGTTCAAGCAAACATAAGTCCATATCTGTACCATTTTCTCCATTACATTATTTTTAGTTAAAAGGAAGAAGAGGAAGAAGAAGAAAAGAATAAATATAGAGCTAGATCGATGGAAGTTAACGTGTAGTTTGGACAAAATATCTATAGAATAAAACGACCGAATTTGGAAATTTAGGACAATTTTCCTGCATCCATGAATGGAAAATTAGGTTGAAACTGGGATCAACTGCATTTTAAACACGTAAAAAACCAAAAATGTATGTTCTAATGCTGAAAATTAACACGATTTTATAGAGACGAACGTGTCTTTCTCCAGGCTTTTCTGACCAAAAATGGTGTTTTTCAGCTTGAAAATTTTGTTTAAGAAGTAAAAATTGATTTAAAAAAAAACACTTTTGTAATTAAATTTTTAGATAAAGTAGCAATTTTCTTGTTAGAAACGGCATAAAGTTGCAGTCTAAGCGGAAAATTGCGTGGAAAGTGTACGAATCGTCTAACTGGAATTATTACAGAAGAATAAAACAATTTCTTTAGTAAGAAAACATCGCAGAATAACATATTTTAAGCTAAATAATTAAAAAAAAACACGAAAATCATCTAAAAAAATCGAGTAAAACACAAGAACTTCCTTATTAAGCAGCGTAAAGTAAGAAATTTTAAGCTAAAAAAAATACTCAATTTTGTACTAGAACAAATTACAATCTCCTCTTTAAAAAAACAATAGAAAAAAGCAGATTTCGAGCGTAAAAATCATCTAAAAAAAAACCTCAATTTTCAAAAAATACTCTATAAAAAAGCAGATTTCGAGCGTAAAAATCATCTAAAAAAACACCTCAATTTTCAAAAAATACGCCAAAATTAACCAAGTTTTAAGCTTAAAAATCATCTTAAAAGTTCCCAATTTTGCACATTAAATAATTAAATTTTTCAGAAAAAAAAAAATATATTTCTTTAAATAGGATTTTTTATTGTATTTTTTTAAAGGGTATGATCGAGTGGACGTCACATTAAAATATAATTTAAGAATGAAATTTTAAATCTGTAATGTATAGATCTTTAATTATACAAAAGATAACGTAATTTGGTTTTTTCCTTTTTTTTGTAACTTGGATTAAGTCCAATTTCTTGTGTGTTCTTCTAAGAATGAAGTCGACACTATAAATTCCAGATCTCATTTCTACGCCTTCCCCTTCCCCCTTTTATGAATTTATCTACATATTTAAATTACTGACCTACTAAAATAAAAATAAAATAATTAAAAAATGTATGGTATTTTATTTTATTAAAAAAACCTGCATGTTTTTTAAATGTAAAAAGACCTACGATTGTTTAGATTTAGTGTCTACAAAAATAAGGTGGTGTTTTTTGGATTTAGTCTTTAAAAAATTCATCCTAAGTCTCCTTGCTTTTTCATGGATGGAACGTCGATTTCTTGTTGACTTTTTTTAGATTTTAAATCCAAAATATTTGCCTAAAATTGCCTTGTTTTGTGGGACAAAACGAAATTTTTTGGTGATTTTTTTTTAGATTTTAAATTCAAAAAATTCATTAAAAAACCATGTTTTTTCTAAAGATTAAACGTAGATGTTTGGAATTTAAATCCAAAAAATTCGACCAAAAATTATCATATTTTATGGGCAAAAAGTAAGTTTTTTTGGTGATTTTTTTTAGATTTTAATCCAAAAAAATTACATTATCTCTATAGTTATAAAGCCGATTTTTGTATTTTAAATCCAATTAAACTCGTTCGATACCCAAAAATTCGATTAAAAATGCAAGAAAATCAAAGAAAAGCATGAAAATTCCAAGAAATTCGTCCGAAACAATCGAAAAAAATTACTTTTGTAGTTATTCAAATACAATATTTTGAAGAAAATTCAATGTATGTAACGTACACTCATATACTTTGTATACGAGGAAAGTTACGACAGAAAAATTAGAACGTATACATTTTGTCAGTAGGACAAGGTTACGGAACACCCTGATGAATTGAAAACCAGAACACCCACCCGATAGCTACCTGACCTCCGACCATAAAGGGAAAAGAAAACGTTACGTCAGCAAAACGTGTAGGTGTCGTCAGTACCTTTCTCGTCGAAACGTGACGCTACGCATTGTTACACATTGCGTTAGTCGTAACGTCGCACGTCGCACCGGAGAGTTTCTTAAAAAGAAAAGCGTAACACCGACACTTGGCGTGTTAATTTCGTTATTATTTTTCTGTCGGCGTAATTAGGTCACGAGTTGATTATATTCCTTTGCAGAGAAGGGATACGAAGGGGAAATTTTATTATAGACGCGTGTTACTTAAATTAGTTACTCAATTTATTTATTTTTGTGATAAAAATAAACCGTTTCTGACATTCATCCCCTCGTGCTACTGAATGACGAGTGTGTACGACATTCGTGTAAATGTTTTCGCTGGGATTTTAAGAGGTGTTCCTTACAAATTGTTTAAATTTGTGTCTGTTTGTTTAAAAATTCCTTATTTTATTCATTTTTTTTCTCACCCATACAATTAACTTCTGTAGGAGAGGAGGATGCAAACTTTTATACAAATTCCTCACTCTGTAAGCTTCTATACTAGATAAATTTATATAAAATTATATAGAAATAATATAAGTTAGTGTTATTTATTTAAAAGTTCTGCATTTTTTGCTTGACGGAGGGGTGAAATGTTATAATTTCCAACCGTACAATTAAGCTCAGTGGGAGAGGGGAATGCACCCGTCACTGTACGATACGCCTGAGAAAACATGTGGTAAATTTCGATAAGATAACTTCCTACCCGTTTTCAAGCTTCCCACACTTCTATCCGAACCACGAGATGGAACGATTCTTACATAAGTGTTTACGTACGCTTAGAAACATATGTTTAACGCGTTCAAACGTTGCTCTTTTTAATCTTACAATAGTCCTTTGTTGACTATATCCGTTGTTTGATGTACTAAGAATAACTCTTGAACAGGCGAAACACTTTAAAACTTTCTGTTCTCGATACGTGCATTGTAATTATTGATGAACTGTTTTAGATACGTCATACAGAAACAGTTCATAAAGCAGGAAATAGTGTGATCCGTTAAAGAACAGTTCAAAGGTACTAAAAAACGTTTCGAAATAGTCCGAGATGTTAAGAAACAGTTGGAGAATATGAAAACAGGTTTATAAACATTCATAAATTATAAACAGTTCAAGAAACTAGAAACAATTCGCGATACTAAGGAACAGTTCAAGATATCAAGGAACAGCGCACGTCGCTAATGATTAGTTCACGTTGCAGAGAACTGTTCAAGATGCTACTGTTCAAGATGTTCAAGAAACAGTTTAAAATAGGTACTGAGAAACAACTCAAAACGTTAAGAAACAGTTTAAACCATTAAAATAATTTTAATAAACTACAAAAACAGGTCGAGAAACAAAGAAAATAATTCAAGAAACATTGAAATTATAGGCGCACCGATTGAATTAATAATGTTTACAATATAGATTAAATAAATTCCAATTGTTTATTTACAGTTAACGAAGGATTAGAATGAATTTCTTTTTTTAAAATTTAAATACAATGGTTTTATGTTCGGTTAACTTCTGACCTTGCCACTAGAAGATAAAGTAGCGTACCGAGATGCTCCACCCAACTTAATAATAGCGAAAACGTCACGCATCTTTAAATGAATTTAAATTCCATTGGTGGAAATTTCAAAATAAAATAATTATAATTAAGTCAAAAAACGTAATCAAAATTAAATGTTTAAAAATCGTAAGACGCGTGGGACAATTTTATGATTAAAATTAAATTATTTGCAATTTTTCTGTAGTTTTTTTGGGAATTTTTTTTATTATTTATATGATTTTTTTTTCATTTTAAAATAATTTTCGGAACTTTTTTCGAATTGTTTTTTAAATTGAATTGAAATTAAATTGCTCGGAGAATCGAATATTTACTTCAAATATATTTATTATGGTTAATTAAATGTGATAATTATGAATTGTTTTCTCTTAGATTTTTCTCCTTGGCCTACATTTTGATCTTTCGTTTTCTTTTCTTTTATGCAAAAATCTGTAATTAAATAAGATTATTATTTTTTTCTTTCCTTTAATTAACTTTCGATTGTTATTAGAATCTAAAAAGTGAAATTTTCTTTAATTTTTCCTGTTCGATTCGTGTAAAATTGGTTATTTGTATACGCTAAAACGAAGCTTATGCGTTAAAACGAGAATAAATAAGCACGTTATAGCGGAGCATATTTATAAAGAAGAAATCTAAGCGTGTGGATTAAACAAGCGGTAAATTAAAATTCGGTGCATAAATGAAACGAAAAATATTACGTTATAACGTTATAAGATTTTACGTGTTAAAGCGAATTTCTATATAAATAAGAAACAGATATATTACGTTATATCAGGTAAAAAAGTTTATATATGTGTTACAACAGGTTTGTAAATAAAGAAATGTGAAAAGCGATAACAAGCCACGCGTTAAAACGGGGTATACGTGATAGAAAGAGGGATAACCCGTAAAGAAATAATTAAAGTAAATTAAGAAAGAGAACAAATTAAAAGAATCTCACACTTTGAAAGTGGACATATGAATTAAATAAAAGTTTGAACTCGTTAAAACGAAGATATATGCGTTAAAAAAAAAAAATGTATATAAATACGTTAAAACGGGCAAGCTGGTAAATACAGACAAGGATAAGAGAATTCGAGCGGGGGAAAAATATAAGGAAGAATAAGGAAAATAGAAAGAAATATGCAAAAAGTAAGGAGATGTGTAGTGTCACAATACAACCCAAGTCATACCTGTCATAGAACAACCCATTAATAAAAGTACAAATATTGTAAACCAGTCCATAAAATACACAGAAACTAACGGCACGAGCATAAACTACCATTAAAAACGCATACGTTAATTAAAATAATCGTCGAGAAGTATTTTCCTCTATTTAAAAAAATATATATGCATTTTAATCACGCGGAAGAGCATAAATCGAGCGCATAAAAAAATCACTCTTCTAAAAAAAAAACACACAAACACACAACAAAAAAAAAATGATTTTCGTGTGACGTCACACCTGTTGAATTGGTGGCGTTGCGAGCGCCGCTAATGCCGGACACGTTACGAGGGTGTGAGATTGTTGATAAACGTTACAGTTTGAATTTACGAACGATTTGATATTATTTTTCCAGGTTTAATAAATTAAATTAAATATATGGACAGGTGAAAACGATTGTTGTTATCGCACGTGGTTTTTCTAAGAAAAGGCTATTGTTTGATCGATAACGGATTATATCAAGGTAGGCTTAAGGAACGGTGTTATTACAAATTGGGTTTGGTTTCTTTCTGATCTTGCTTTAAATTAAGTTTAAATAACCATTGATTTAATTCATTTTAAATCTAAATTATCAATTTCAAACACAATTACCTCCATGAATCGCTATTATGTGCCATAAAAAGTGTTTAAAAGTCACACTGTTGAAGCAGTGTAACGGTAGAGGTTACTTTTAGTACAATATCCATATAAGTATATACGGGCAAATTAACTAAAGTTAACTCCTGCTCAGATATGTATAATCGATGCTTTAACGTAGAAACACTTTTCAATTATTTAAAAAATAAAAATGATAATTATGTATTTTATCAACTCTAGAAATAAATTTTCGCCTACATAAATACTTTAAGTGTGATGCAATTTTTTTTTTTTAAATAAGAGTTTAAATGTGGTTTTTATCACGTGAGAACACTGTAAAATAATATTTCTTTGGTGTGTTTTAGTGGGAAAATGGCTGATAATTATAATTATTAATTAATTTTTGTGTTTTTAGAGTGCGGCATTACCGATCGTCGCCTGCGTTAATGGGATTTTTATGTAGAAAAGTGGAATTCTGGGCTATATGAGTAAATAGGTTGATTTATATATTTATAAGTAAATTGGTGTCTGCTTGTTTAAAGTTATGTAATAAAATTAACTAACGGTTTGTCATTTGATTGATATCTGAAGAAAATTTGTGTTTTTTTGTGATTAGGAGGAACTTTTCTAGTTTCTTATTTATCAAATATTTCTCTGTAGCAAATTTTTATGTCAAACTAATGTACTTTATCAAATTTTGTAGGGGAAAAACTGCTTAAAATTGCGAGCGAAAGAACTCGACCGAATAATAACCGTAAGCCAATTTCTCGGCGTTTTAGTCTGGTTATTAATCAAAGGATGGCAACTTTCATTTGTTGACTGTTTCTTTACTTTTTATAACTAACATTTAAAATTATTTTGTTTAATTTTGTTTTTGCACACTTTTTTAATTTGAACTTGGATTTAACGTGTGAAATATTTCATGTAGAAGTTAAATTTGTTTTATTTTGACATCATGCAATATATATATTTAAAGGCATTTTCTTGTTAAAGACATAACAATTGATGATTTATAAATATATCATCAATTTTGGCAGGTGGATTTATTCTTTTCTATTGATATAATTGTCATTGTGTTTTCAATGAGTTTATGTCAGCAAATCAAAGAATTTGACATTGATTTCCTGTCTTTTTTTCCAGTCCTACAAGAAATGTGACATTCGGAAAGGTTTAGGTCAATATACAATCGGTCGATCGGTTTTAAACTTGCTAAGTGCTATTATTAGAATGACATTTAAAATCTGTTTCTTGTTATAGTGACGGAAATAGTCGTGTACCTTTTTTAATTTGTGAAAAATTTGCAAAGAATTTACGTTAAATTTTTACATCCTGATTTTTATTTTTAATTTTTAAACAAAATTTTTGTAATTAGTTTATTAACTAGTATCTTAAGTTAGATTAATGTGAACCTTACTTTAATCTCTGTTGTAATGATTTTATATTCATTTCGTCAATAAGTCTTTATAGTTTCTTGACAGTAATTATTAATTCTTATGTGTCAATTTTCTTAGTGAAGATTGATGCATATTCATGTTTCGGATTGATTCTCTTGCCTCCAACATATGTTTATAGAAAAAGGTTTCGTTATTCATGATAAGTGAAGCAATTCACATTGAGCAGAGACATGCAAACTCTCTATTCAAACTTGTTATTGATCAGCATGATTTATGAATTGGTAACCAGAAATTTAGGATATGAACTAGCGTGCTAGTTAATAATTAATGATTGATTATCTATAACTTATACTTAATCTAATATCCTCACACAGTATATAGTTACGTAGCAACAATGAAAGACTGTTGCATGAAAACATTCTTATTCCTCAATGCTTTACTTTTCCATTTGTAGATATTTGAAATATATAATCTTATTTTGTCTTAGTTTCATTTCTGATAATGTTATTGTGACTTTGTGAATCTCCTAACTCCAGTATTTACTCATTGATAAATAAATATTAGTTAGATTTCTGTTGATTTTTTAGTATCTTGTGGTTTGTGTTGATCGAAACAGAATACACCAACCATAAAATAAACTCCAGTGTGTGCTTTCCTGATAGAAAATACGGAATAATATTTTCAATCACTACACTGGATCTTCTTTGGGTTCTGTATTTTTAAATTGGAACACAAGCAGAACTTTGCTTTAAACATCTTGAATGTTTACAAAACTTTTAAAATGCTTTCAAAAAATTGAATATTTGGGAAGTTTAAAATGAAGTTCTCTGTAGTATTCCAATTTGGAAATATAGGATCCAAAGAAGACCCAGTGTAGTGATTGAAAATATTAGTCTGTATTTTCTATCAGGAAAGCACACACTGGAGTTTATTTTATCATTCCTTGGTGTATTTTATTTTGTTTATGTATATTCAGATCTATACAAATTTTGTGAAGACAGTTTTGTGAGTCTTCTCTATAGTGTTGTTGTTGGTTGGTTGGTTGGTTGCAGTTTTTTGGCACAAAGGCCATAAAGGCCAAGCTGCACCACGCCAATAGTGTTGTTGGAGATTTTTAAAACTATGATACTGTGTAATACGCTACAGAACAATGTATTATATACTATGGAATAAATTAAACAGCCAACAATTAGTGTGGTCTAGGCCAGGGGTCCCAAATTGATTCCTGAGATTGATCCAGGGTTCATTTAGTCCAAAGGGTTATGTTATGTGACAGTTCAGGACATTGTAAATTTGCACAATAAGTACATCTTTTCTATGAAAATTGGTGTGTGGATTAATACTAGCTGACCAGATTTATTTATTTATTTATTTATTTATTATTAACTGTGTGATAAAACAGAAAAAAAGAGGTAGTTGATTAAAGGTTGAGTTATCCTCAAAGGGGCTGACAGTCAAAAATGTTCCAAAACTCCCAGTTTAGGCTATCATATGTAACATGCATGAGAAGCTTATTTTTCCATAACAAACTCTACTTTTGTTTTGCAACAATCAAAAATCTACTTATGCACAGTGTACGTAGCTTTTAATACACAGACAAATATAAAGAAAATTGATATATAAGATGTTTCAAAAGACTGTTAACTGAGTTAGATATTAAGATTTGTAAATGACTTTTTGATCATTCTTTATGATGATTGTGTAATTGTTGAACCTTCAAAGTGTTATTCTTCTCATGAAAAGACAAGTTATAGTAAATATATGTGAGAAACTGTGTATAAGAAAAAATTGGATTGACATCTCATATACAAAAAAGTTAACATTTTTATATATTATTACATAACTTTACATTTGCTTAATCATATCTGACAGTAAGAACAACAAAAAAACACTGATCAATTAAATGAAAGTAGGACTTGAAAGGAGTTTAGCATTATTTCAAGTTAGACTTGTAGCACCTCGCTCTTCATATTTCTCAGGAATTCTACTTTTGTTTGATCGCCTTGTAAGTTTTACATTAATAATAAATAACTTGAAGATATAATCAAGATTATATTTAATTTTTTCCAGTAAACTATATTCAAAGTAAATATAAAATGTAAACAGGCTCTAAATTAATTAATTTAGAATATTGAATTTATTAAGAGACTGCAGCCTAACTGCCCATCTGTAGTCAAAGTATTGTTTATTTAATTATTAAAATTAGACTGTAAAGAATGTTCAATTTAAAATAAATATTCTGTTCACATCAAACTGTTATTAGCAAAAATTTCAATTGATACAAAACTTTATGTTTAATTTACAGACATAATTCTTATATAACGATCATTTCATTCTGAATTTTAATTTAATGATGATAAGTGTATTTTAAGCTTTTTATTTATTGAATTTAATTTTGTTGCTTCAGAATTTTGCAATTGATAAAGCTTTTTTTAAAACTCTTCTCTTGCTTTGTAGTTGCTTTCTTGGCTAATCATGTTTGTGAAAATTTATAAAGATGGTTAACCATCTTTATAAATTCTCACAAACATGTTCTCACAAAGAAGCCAAATAATTGATAAGGTTCATGTACATAAATATATAAATTTAATGATTTATATTAATAAATTTTTATGAATCTTTTTGGGACTCTTACAAAAAATTGTGTGTGTCGTTTTCCCGTAAACAATGAATGAATAATCGTAAATTTGTATTTGTAGATGCCGTCATACGTCATAGTTTCTTTACATCAAATTTTTATTTTTTAGGTTATAGCCATTGTTAACTTGAAGTTATTGTTTATGTTTGGTCGTAATGTGGACAAGTGATGCATATCAAGAAATTTTTTGAATTTTACTATTATGTTTAACTTGTATGCTTAATAGTTTAACAATGTAACACAAATGTAACATATTTAAAGATTTAAATCCATTTTTAAGTTAGAATAAGAGAAGAGAAAATTGTAAGAATATATGTACCATAATTACATTTAATTTGATTTTTTAACTTAAAAATATTTAATGTTGTACACTGGAAAAAAAAAGGAATAAAATCATCAATATTCATATTATAAAAATCTAATTGAAATTATCAATAGAGAAATTATTTACATTGTAATTTAAATATTGATTATGGACTTTTTTGTGGTGAAACTTCCATTATAAATTGTTGATATTATTGTTATAGATTGAAGTGCAAATTCATTCATTAATAATTTAATAAAAGTGACATATTTTATCAGATTTTTAATTATTGTCTCTTCTGGATTTGATTCCTGCATTAAATATCTATTCATTGTGTACAGAAATAAAATTAAAGTTCAACATTACAATGTTGAACTTTAATTTTATTTCTGTACACAATGAATAGATATTTAATGCAGGAAACAAAATCAAACAATTACTGAAAGTCATTTCTCAAGATAAGGTATAAACTATGAAAAACAAAGTGATATTTTGTTAAACAATACTGCACTTTAATTAGATAATTTTCTTGATGCAAGGTGAGGAATTTTGCTAAAATGTAGATTAAAAGATTGTAATTTTAAGTAATAACTAGCTTGAGAAGACACCTGCAAGCATATATTTGTATATATTGGAGTAAGGTGTTTTTAAAATGAATATTGCATATTTAACTAAAGAATTTTACTTTATTTAATTTAATTTTTTGATCAAATATAAGCAACAAATTCTTTATTGCAATAGTTGTAATTTTATATGCTATATATTACGAAATTACTTGTTATAAATGTGTCACTACTGCAAATGTTAACCTATTAACATACCACAGCTGGTATATTTAAAATAAACAGAATAGTTTTTATTATTTTCAAAATATATTCTGAGGAAAATCAGAATAATTTTAAAATTTAATATAAATGTGAATTGTCCTTGCATTGTAAGAAAAGTTATTAACTAATTAAGCAAATTACTGATACTAATTAATGATGATTAATTAATTTAACAATCGCACTAAATTTAGATGAGATCGAATATTTATCAAATAAATTTTTTATGTTGATCAATTAACCAAAAAACTGGCAATTTTTGTTTTTATAAATCAATTGAAATTTTATCCAAGAGCGTGATTTATGTTTCATCACTTGCATTCAAGGTAAGTTATGCCATCGAGATATACAAATCGGATCTATCCTGAACTTTGTACAGTACGTTATGCAATTATTGTTTCTGATATTTAATTGAATTGCCTAATTGTTAATTTTAAAAGAACATTTACATTTTTAATTTATTTTGTAATTAACTTAAATTTAATAATTGTTTCTTTAAAGTTTTTCCTTAACTTTGAAGACGTATATCTGTTAAAGTTAAGTCGTTTAATTTTGTGGAGGGGAATGAAAGTGTACGACTAAGCTTTTAGTATGTTTAATTATTTATTTTAATTGTTTTTATACTTATAGCCAAAGAAGTATTGTCTCGCTTGGTAGCATGTTAAAGGAATACGAAGTTTTGTCAAGATATAGCATGGAATGGACGATGGGGATGTTAATGATTTTGCAAAACATGTTTCTAGCATTGAAAGAATTGCTTCTTAATGCTGTCTATCTGCATGTCTCAAATCATAATCATCCACAAATTCACAGTTTTTAAAAATAACATATTATTTACATGTCAAATAGTAGCATGCCTAATGTGATCCCAACTCCAATTTGCATTGGCATTGTGTAATTTGAACAATGGACTTGTTATGCAAAAGATTACCTTGGTTTCGAAACTTAATATTCCATTGATATGTTGTGAAATTAATCTTTATTTTGTTATAAATTAGTTTGAACAACACTTGTAACTGCTTATTTGTAAATGTTATCATCCACTGTCTCTGCCAATAAATAAAGTGAGTAACTGTCAAAGCATTATTTTTAAATTTGTGTTTAGCACAAATGCTTGACAGTGGTCAGAAAAACATGAGATCTGGATACTATTGTTAAAATATGTTTTAATATTAATTCTTGTGTGTAGACCATGTTCATTAAATATAAATCATGCCACAAACTATTAGTCATTTAAATTTTAATTATGGCTTTGATGAAAGCAAATGTTGAGATGTTTACAGTATTTCAGAGAATCTGGTGTGTTTTTAAGTAAATTTAATCTAATATTTTATTACCTGTTTAAGTTATGTGAAGATTTTCATTTTTTTTTTATAATGATTATTAAACAGTTTGTGATGTAATGCTTTGCGTTTTAGAAATTAAATACATACAAAATTTGAATTATATAGATTCATTTACCTCTTAGTTGAATATACAACATTATTTATTAAAAAAATTTCTGCGGTAGAACATTACTTTATGAATTCTCACTTTGCATCCCGGTATAAATTTTCTTTTGTGAAACACAAAATGCTATATTTCAGGTTCACATGCACACATATACAGGATCTTCCAAAAAGAATGCTGCTGTTTTAAATTATTGTAATTATGTTATTTATTATACATTAAAACATGGAAAAACTGCCCAAGTTTTACATTTATTCATTATAATTTCTCAACATGTGCATCTTGCGTCACATAACACATACATTCAACTGATACAGTAACCTCAAGTTACAATCACCTTGACTTACGACCATTTGCACTTATGATGAAAAAATTTCATAAAAAAATTTAAAAAGTGTATTAATTTTTTTATAGCTTTCATCAAATATATATCATATACATAAATACCTTGCACGCTTCTTCAATCGATTGCGTCATATTTAGTTTTGTTGTGCAGTTAGTTACCCTTCATGTGTGCTTGTGTAATGTGGCTAATTGTTTTGGTATAAGTAGTTTACTTGTAGTGTAAATTGGAAATTCTATTTTATTTTACATTGATTTGTGATATTTTAGTCCCAAAATGGCTGGTAAGACCAATGAAAGACCAAAAAATGTGCTGAAAGAAATGGCATCAGCTTTTAGCAAAATCAATGAGGCAATTAAAAAATTTGAAAATATGGACTCAGACAACAATAGATTTTCCAAGGTACAGCGCAACATTCACCAAGCACTTGCCTGTTATAATGAAATTTATAATGAAAAGAAACAACAAACTGTCCAAACAAAATTGGATTTGTTCATAAAAACAAAAGCACTACTACTACACTCACTGATAAATCTCAAGAGTCAGCAATGAATAGAAGCAGCACAGATGATGATAATCCAGAATAATGCTTATATATATACTATTATTTATGTATGTAATTATTTACTTATATGTAGTTAACAATTAAAAATCAGAAATAAAAGCTATTAATTTTGATGTACATACGTCTAATATAATTATATTATTTATTTTTGTACAAAATTCAACATACGACCATTTCAACTTATGTCCGAAGTTGCAGAACCAAACCCCATCATAAGTCAAGAAGTGTCTGTACTCAAATTCTTTGTACACTCACTACTGCATATTTGTCATCACGCTTCTCAAGACAGCCACAAGTCTGTAGCTCCTTTCAGATTATTCTTGTTGCACAATGTCAAGTGATTCTGACTTTACAAAGTACTGAACACAATGTATTCTCTGTTGCAGAGTCACTATTTTTGTTTATTACACTTCTTATAGGTAGTAGACAGCAATGCATTTGAATGTAGATGGGAGATAAAACTTGGGTGATTGATCTATTGATTGGTGTGCATTGCATACTTTTCAAATAATAATAATAATGCAATCATGTAGATTATACAACAGAAATTTACAGCATTTCAAACTATACTTCCAAGAATGAATATCTGTTCATAACACAATATATGGGAACTTAAGATGGATTAGTTAATGACAACTTTAAAATAATCAATTAAATTGTACATTAGGATCTTGCTGTTGAATCTTGAATCTTAAATGTAAGATGTACACAAACTAAAGTTCTTGATTTGCAATATTATTTTTTAACTTCACATAAGCATTTCAAAAATATATCTATTAAAAGTTCAAAAATGTAGTTTTGTCAAATGACAACATAAAAATGGCTTGGAAAATTTTAAAACCAAATAAATATCTTGGAGTTTTAGAACTGACACTTTTAATTAGAATGCTGATTGATAAGTTATACATGTCAGTGCCACTAGAGTTGACCATTAGTGTGATTTAGGAAAGATTGATAGCATGATATGTCTCTTTTTTTGTTAATTTGTAATCAAGAATTTTTAGTAAAAATGAATATTTAATAGAAGGCAATAATGCTGACATAATTAACCACACCCATGTCACTCATTTTTGAGATAAACTGAAGGCCAAGGGAATATATGTTCACTCATAAACAATTCTATCACTCCTTAAAGACTCAAAAATGAACCTACCCAAGAACCAACTCTAGTTGTGCCAACCATGTTGTTTCTAATTTATTTTAAGATTACCAAATTACAAAATATTTCATTTAAATCTGGAAATAATGACTCATATTTAAACATAGCAGATTCAAATATAGAAGTTACTGTTTATTTTGCCAAGAATATTTTTGAAACTTCTGACTCAACATCAACTGCATTCTAAGATTTTGTACAGACTATAGACCATTTGCCATAATGTAACAACACCCCAAGCCAAGCACTGTAACATGCTTGGTGGTGTGTAAGGGATCCATAACATCCAAGCATAACAGAATCCATTTAGTGCTTGGTTTGAAGGCCATTTACTCCAAAGCATCAAAGGAATGCTTGCATTGATGCTTAGCTTGAAAACTGCCACTTTGGAAGGTATTCATTGTAACAGTATTTTGAGTAGTGGCATAAACATACTTTATTCCTGACTCGCTTCTATCTCTGGCTTGTCAGTTTTGTTATGGAAGATTGTTAAGCTTAGAAGCTTGTTAAGGCCATTAAAAGGGTGTCCTAATCAGAAAGAATACCAAACCAAGTAGTTGCTGCTCTGGGCACTTTTGCATTATAGAAAAATTGCTCTTTGCTATACATGACTTAAAACTGTTAGACATGTTAAATCTTGAAATTGTTCTTGTAAATGCAACTTTTATCAAACTGGGAGATTTGAAAAGTTCTGACTAAAATAAAAATCAACAAATTCTTTAGTCTATTTTTGTTCTTGTTTTGTAATAAAATTTGTAGCAACATAAGATATTTTTGTTATAATAATTACATTCATTAATGAAAAAATATTAAATTTTCTTTGAAAACTTTTTATAAATATTTTTAAATTACATTATGTACATAAATCTCAAAGGAAATATATATTGTTGAAAAAACAATTGTAGTTTGCATTGATAATAGAAAATGATATTATTTATTTAAGATTTAACATGCCAAACATTACGTAAAAAGAATAAGCTATTGAAAGTAAAATTTGACAATGACTATGCTATTTTTAACTTATAATACTGCTATAAAATTATCATTTGTAATCAGAATTTTACCTTTTAAATTTCTTAAATTCTCTATGATACTACAGTAGAATCTTGTTCATTCCTCAATTATCTAGCATCTTAGTTACTGGAATACCCTCCAGTGTGATCACCTGTACATTTTCATTTCCACGAAAATGTCAGTCATATCACACATCCTGTTTTCCTGTTTACTTTGGTTTCATTTCTGTATACAGTATTGCTTGTCGGTGCACTATATTACTCGTCCATTTGCCTCCAGAAAGAATCTGTAACAAAGGGCAACAGGTCAGATCATTCATTGCCTTTGGCAGGCTTTAGTCATATACCCTATCAGTAATCTGGCACCTCTGTAAAGAATGGCTGGATTATCAAGAGTTTATTATTCTAAGAAATATCACAAAGCAGGATTACTTGCATTACATTTTGATTGCTTTAATTTTATTCAAATTTTATAATTAGTAATGAAAGCAATTGTTTGTATCAATATACTTATATACGGCACGTAGACAAAAAGCATTGCATCAGGCCATATCTTGTTTCTGTTACATATTAGCTAAATACAAGTGCATAATCATTTTTGATGACAGTGTACGCTCAAATTCACCAAATTTGATGGTAAATTTGAGCATAAAATTATCATCATTATCAAGAATTTTATCTTTTAACAATCAAATTCTCTGGAATGATTTTCTTATAAGCCATTAAGAAATAAGATGAGGGATATGCTTATGTTACATTTTACCCAAATTAATTTTAATATCGTCTTTTAGTTAATAATTAAAGCATTTTCTAATTACTTGTATATAGATGGTGATATTTGTTCGTACGTTCGCTGGAAAATAACGAGCTAATCTTGTTGACTTTTCTAGGCTCTCCACACGTGTGTATTTTCTAAATAGAAACGACATAAACATCATAGGCGATTTTTTCTTAAATATTTTTTTTTGTCTGAGTACTGCGAGGTTGTTTTTCTGTTATTTTTTTCAACAAGTTTATTACAACAGATGCCAACTTAAGAAACGTTTATGCAAAGATGTCATGTATTACTTTTTTGAAATGCACGATTATGACTCATTCTACAAATTAAACAATATCTTCATGATTCAGTTATGATTTTTGGAATACTGTTGTATGCTAATTTTTCAAACTCTATCTAATGTCGCATTTCAGGTATACAGCTTTTGTTTTAGCCAACCACATGCACAGAAGTTGAAAGGATACACATCACAACTCTTAATGGATACTTCTTGTTTATGTAACCATCCCCTTTTCGTACGAAGAGTCTGAAGTCATTGTTAGGTCAATTGTTCGGTGTTTCAGCTTGCTTTCTGTGATACTAAAACACTATGCATCTCATTCGAATACACAAGTGGTTGATGCTGTTTAAACCATTGGTTTCAGAACGTAGTATACTACTGTGTAGATGTTATCAATTTCGAGGGCACTTTGATAAACGGAAATAGATATCTTTTTCTGACGAACAATCTTCAAATGTGAATTCTTGATAATTGTTTATTGTGCTTTGCCGTCACTATTATTCTGGATATTGTTTTCTGGGTTTTAAATAACGAATTTTACCAGTGCAAATTGAGTATACCCAAGCGTAGGTATACTCAACCTACCTTTTAGGTATACCAACTGGTAGGTTGAGTATACCTAAAAGTCACCCAAGCGAATCGCTTATTTCACCTGCAAAACGCCTTTCATATAATTCTTTATATTTGTATTGCTATTGGTCTTATTATCAAATTTGTTAGTTTATAAACATCGATTTTTACCAGCGTGCTGTACTTCGGATCTTTGTGAAATACGCGACTAATAAATGACAGTGACAATTGACACTTCGGCAATGTAGTTTCAGTCGGGGTATTTGTTGTAGTTATTCACAAATGCTTAAATGATCATTATTTCAATAAAATGCATCATAATTTTAACTCAAAAGACATTTGTACTAAAGGACTAAGAGGGCTGTCTGTTTTCATCTACAGACTTATGCCCTATAGAAACGGAAGGAAGAAAAAGCATGACATGAGAAGTGTGAAATAAAGTAAAATAGGACAATGTGAAGGGAAGACATGGAACCAGAGAACGTCCACATTAACTCAAAAGACAGAAAAATGCAGACGTTTGATTCGAGCTTCTCGCCACGCTCGACGTTCCAAACGCCAATGTCAAATTTCTGAAATTATAAGATGGCGGCGCTTGACGTTTGACGTTCACGTTTTAGTAATGAAAACTTCGACCACAACCTCTCTATGATTTGCTATTATTATTATTATTATTATATTATTATCAAATTTAATTTTAAATAATGTAAACATATTATAATAGTAAATATACTGTATTTGTGATCTCTTACTATAAATTTTTTGTAATTGTGAGATTTTGTACTTGGCAAAACCTTAGTTCAGAAAGGACTCTGTTGTTTATTTTTTTGTTTATTAGATACTGCAGAGATTACGCCAGTGAAGTTGTTTTGAAGTGTAAAAATTCTCGCTTATTAAATTAATGAGTTTGTGTGAATCAACTAGGAACTCGGGAGAAGTGATTTTTCTTCAATTGTATGCTTTTATATAAGTAAGAAGGAAATGTAATTAGCATACTTGATGCATTGTGTAGGAATAGCATGTTATGTAGATTTGTGGTAGGTTAGTCTAGTTTGTAGATTTTATCAGTAGTATTTTAAATCCCCAATTATTATTGAAATATTCTTAACCTGCGTTATGTACAGGTGCCAGTGCTCAAATAGTTCAGAAACACGTCTAAATTTCAAGTTAGCACAGTGAAAGTTGCGTATTCGAGAAAACTGTATAAATTTAATTAACCTGAGTTTTGTCTGGGCCGACTGACGTGCAATCTAAATATGTTTTAAATGTTCGTTAATAAAAATAAATCCAGTAACTTGAGTTGAGTAACTTTTCTAGCTGGTACCGAATTTTCGCGGAATGACCGGCATGCCTGTCTAAGCGCGAGAAACCATGTAATCAGACCTTCTGCTCTATGGTAAAAGCAGCGTGCCGGAAACCCTGAACTTTCACGCTAGCTGGTCTTCCCCGTTTTTATGCAACATGGCGATCACTCCGCGAAAATACAGTCCGAGATTTTATTTAAAAATAGCTTGTATTACAGTATTAAGGAAAAAGTAAATACAGTAATACCTCGACTTACGCTACCCCGACTTACGCGAACCCGGAGTTACGCGATTTTCAACTCTCGTCGATTCGTCTTTTGTTTGAGCGCCATGCAACTCGTGATTACTATTTCCTCCCACACTATTGTTTAGCTTGCATGTTCGGACGTGTCGCGCAGAATTGACACATAACTACAATTTGTGTTATTTCTTTCTATGTTTGTTATATCTATGGAGACTTGACAGACTCTATATGGTAATTTCTTGTAAACGTGAACGAATCAAAAGACGAAATAAGATTAGCAAGAACATTAATTAGCTCACATACATTCGATTTGGATTTTACACAAATTGCGAAATTATACCCCGACTTACGCAATTATCGCTCACATAAGTTCGGGGTATTACTGTATGCGTGTTGCTTCATTTTTTAAAATCAGTTTTTGTTATAAAAACTGGTTTTTTTAATCTTTATTTGCTATAAAATGGCAAAAATCTTAATTTTGAGGTAGGTATGAGTTTAAGAAGAAAAGTATGTATGTTAATAGCGAATAAAATCTTTACGCATCTCCAGATATGACAATCCTTTATTTTCTCATTCTCTCGAACTTTAAACACGAAAACTTAACAGTAACAATGCCCCTCGTAAACAAGCCACCATAAAAAATTTAATATCTTAATCACTAGCCCGTTCTGAGATACTTTCTGTGTTCAACGCGTATGAAAACGTGGAGATTTGAAAAAAAATCCAGAGGGTCAAATTTCACACGACTTCAATAATATCCCTTGTTATGTATACATAACTCTTGAGTAATAGCGCAGATTACGTTACAGGCAGGACTGATTTAAAGTATATTTTAAAAAAATCTTCATAAAGCAGACAACTCTTTTTAAAACGAATATATTTTAACTCGCGACTGTCCTTTGTAGCCTCCAGGGTGCACTGAGAAGCAGAAACATATCAAGTGTGTACCAACTTCTTCGGCCCTTTTTTGTTTGGAGGGAACTTAAAATAACAAACTTAGTCAAATGATCCTGGTATATTAAAATAAACTTGTAGTTTCTATCGAATTTAGACTAAAAATCTGTCAGATCTACTTGACATTTGGAATTCATATGTGAAAATACCCTTGACTTAACAACATATTTCGTCCCCGTGTTTTTTTTTTTTTTTAATGTTACTTGCAAACGCTCAAAAACAACTTGATATCTCTTTGAATGATATTTATGTAACGATGATTCAGTTCTTTTATCCTCCTATCTCTGCCACCACGTTTAATAAAAATCTCTGTTTCGTAGAAAATATCAAACAGATCATTACTTAAACAATAAGATATTATCTCTGCTTCTGTACCTTCAAATAAAACTATTAAATTTTTCATTCCTTGAACTTCCAGGACATCATAATGTTGAATTAATTATAATCTCTAGGTTTTTTTCTTCTTGTCGGTTATTCTACCTATCCTCATTTCTCGTATAATTCGTAATAACTTTTCATCAGTTAGCGAAGAACTATTGTCTTTTTGATTACACTCACTTAGAAAGAATTCGAATTTCTCTTTTATCACCTGTTTCTTATTCATATCACAAAAAATTATACAAAAAATAATTAAAAGAAATGTAATTACAAAAATTTTAGAATTGTCTGAGCACTGAGCAACACTAGAAAGAAAGACGGTAAACAACTGATAACTTTACTAAAAACCCGAAGCCCGATAAATAAAAGAAATGTTTCTTCTACACTGTCCTAAATTATTTAATAAATTATTATAATTATTAATTTAGATAAGACAAGGCGCCTTACGTCTACCTCTAGTACCAAATTATTTAATAAGTAATATGGTAGTCGAGGTAGATGTAAAAGCGCCATCTCGTAATAACGGATTTATGGCTCGATTGTTTAATGTGATTGTTTGGATGAATTGATAACTTAAATGGACACTTGTTGGGATGGCTCCAACTCGTTATCTTCATCATTTATATTATTCCCTGACCTTTCAGAAACAAAAGCAATTTTTATTCTGTATTTTACCAAACGGTGGTCGTTATTCTATGCAATTCCTAGTGAAAGTATAGAATGTTAAAACATTATACATTTTAACGAACCTGTTTAGGTATGCTATGAAATAACTAGATATTCTATAAAACAATGGATTATAGACTAAACCGGAAACATACACATAACAGTTGGAAAAGTAATAGCGCAGACTACGTTACAGGCACGACAATTTAGAAGTAATTTTCAGGAAATCTTTCTAAGGCAGACAACTCTTTAAAACAAACAGATTGTAACTCATTAGTGTCCTTTATAGACGGGTTATTAATGCTATGAAATAACTAGATATTCTATAAAACAATGGATTATAGACTAAACCGGAAACATACACATAACAGTTGGAAAAGTAATAGCGCAGACTACGTTACAGGCACGACAATTTAGAAGTAATTTTCAGGAAATCTTTCTAAGGCAGACAACTCTTTAAAACAAACAGATTGTAACTCATTAGTGTCCTTTATAGACGGGTTATTAATATTATTATTAATTTTTTATTGTTTCGTTATTATTATTATTTATTTTAGGTTTTTATTATAGTTTATAATTTAATTTGGCAACGTTTATTTTAAAATTTACAAAACTCCTTGGAAATATGATAGTACAGTATACTGTATTTGATTCGAGTAAATCAGCTGTATCACATTTTCCACTGCTTTGTTTTATAAGCATAGAAGGAATGCATTAGGCTTGTCCTTGAATACTATAAAATATACGGTAAAGGGCAATAGGTATTTTATATTTATAAATTCCACGTATATTAGCAGAAGAATTTTTATTACTATGATAACAAACCAACATTAGCGTAATTGAGTAAATTTAATCTTCACTGAATTAATGGTGGTAATTAGGTGAAAATAATTTCCTTTTCTTTCGAAAAATGAAAATACCAATTTCCTAAATAGTTTGTTTGGACAAATTGCAATGGAAAGAAAACAGCAGATAAATTATGATCCACACTACATGACAGTTGGACACACGATTTCTGCAGAAAGAACAATTGAATGAAAAGAGAGGAATTATGAACGTCACTGGCTTGTTTCGAAAATGTTTACGTTTGTTTTGATTTTTAAATATTCCACACTTCCGGAGAGTAAAAGCCCATTTTCCTATACGAAGCATTGCCTAAGAAACTCGGTTTCTAAATTAATACATTTGGCCACGTCGAAATAGTGCCAGTCGAGATCGATGTACAGATCGATCTTGTAATAAGGAAAATTCCTCTCTAGATAATGAATTTCCTTCAAGTTTTCGAGTGTGGATTTTTTTTTGTGTTAGGAGAAACTTTAACGTACTTGGCAATCTTGCCATTGTTAATATTACATAAGAGAAGCACAGATTTATTTAATAGGAAATAATGTATTTGAGCAAATCAAAGTATTATTATGGCAAAATGGAACAAGCATTGATAACTGGCACGTATTTCCAATTATAATTTGTTTATGCAAAGAAGAGCCTATCATGAACGGAGTGGATACAGCCACTGAAAACTATTAGTTGTTCATGAGTTCGCGCCTAGTAGCCAATAGACTGGTCATGCGGAATTTTTCGTGTTTTATTCACAGTTATAACATTTAAATAGGGGCCAGACTTCCTTAAATAGTCCTCAGGGATTCATCCCTCTTTGGCAAATTGTCCAAGTTTCCGTATGCAAATAAACCATAACCATTTCTAAAAAAATATATTCATTATTATTTTCCTTGAATAATTCAAAAAATATTTACATACACTTTTGTTAAGTGTATGTAAATATTTTTAAATAATAAATTAAATAATAATAAATTAATAAATTAATTTTTTAGAATAATGAATTAGTAATAAATTATTTCCCTTAATTGTAATCGATAGTAATTAGGAAAGTATTTTAATAAATGCACTATGGAATAGATTGTTAAAAATCGATATTTATCTAGAAGTGAAATTGCATCATTCACTTTCTGTCTCTTTCAACGTCTGAGGTTTCAATGCAAAATGGATTTTAATTTTTATAGAACAATTTCTCAATTAACTTTGATATGAAATTGTTTAATATTTCTTTCATTTTGCAGCAATCGAATTAAGAAAAAAGAAGTATTTAAATAATATGTCGAAGTAGAAAAATTATTATAAAAATATTACATATTCTTGCAGAACGAAGTGCAGTTGTTTCCATACATTTTTCTAATGGCAGGAAATACCATCAAGTACTGTCCGACTTACACATTTTATCCCGTTTTATCTGCTGTTAAAGTGTTTGGTATCGATTTATTGTTACCGTGTTCTTGTTTCAGCGATTTATCCACACCAAAGGTACGTGTAAGCAATCGCTTGTACGGCATTTATAAAAATATTCTGGAAATATTTTTATGGCTGATGCCCGGTTTCTTTGTGGTGCAAATTTTATTTCCTAATTTCTATTGCGTTCGAGTTATACACATGTATGGCAATTACTCTTTATGGGCATCGTTTTCTCTTCTTCTTCTCTCGATCTACTACGCTCTACAGTTCAGCATTGTGAAAAGAAGGAAAATTAATTTTCATAACATGAAAAGCACTTACGCGGGAGAATCACAAATGGCAGATCGAAGGGAATTGTATCTATTGGGATATCTGGCGATTTTCTTCTCGGTCTGTTTGTCACTGTCTGTAATGACATCGGGCATATTTTACTCCGTGATAAAGCAACAAAATGGTAGCGACATCGAAGCATTTACTTGCTCAGTACTTCACTCCGTTTGGTTTTTGTATGTTGCTGCTCATATTATGTCGTTAGTCATCATCTTTGCTGAAAGCGGTTACATTATTTTAGAGAGGTTAAGAAAATTATCCGAAGATTTGCATTGCATGAAGCGAGGTCCATTCGTGATGGTTTCTGGCATCCAAGACACAATAGAGAAATATATGGAAATATGGGAAATTATTGAAGAGACAAATGAAAAGTTTTACATTCTGATTCCTCTAGCTTACTTGCATTTTCTTTTTATTGCATGTGTGTTTACTTATGGAGCCGTATTTGTCTACATGAATTTATATTTGCGAGTAATCTTCGTCCTCATTTCGATATTCTTTATGATTGGAATTCTTCTTGTATCCTGGTTCATTTCCTACGTAACCTCTATAGTAAGTATTTGTTTCGAAACTTTTTCATTGAGCTACAATTTGAAAAAAAAAATTGTACATTTATAAATTTCCAATGTCGTGCGTCTGCTTGCTTGTTTTTTCTTAACCTCGAGAACGGAGTAAGATAGATGAGAAGTAAATTCAGATATGAAACGTAAGTGCAGCAGGCCCGAATTAACTATAATCCAACGTTTCAGGCAAACCGAAAATCGTGTTATATCAATTTAAAATTTTTACTCCCGAAAGCTGTTAGATAAATGACCGGCACGACTCTGTCGTTAAAGGAAAGGTGTAATGTACATGGGCAAACCACTACTAATTTGAGTATTTAAATTAAATAAATTTAAAATATGAATAAAAATTGCAGTCTCGCATTGTGTCCCTGTCACAATAAATAATTGCTCGTTATTTTTAGTTATAGAAACTAGTTAGTTTTTAGTAAATATATTATAGACGATACGCTAATATATATTATTTTTTATATTTAAATTTAGTGTTATGACGACTTCGTTTCCATTGGAAAATTTTATTCGCTTGATGTACCTGTGGAATTTAAATTTAAGGTATTATTTTTATATTTTATTATTATACGTTTGATTCATTAAACTAAATTATTCTTGTATGCACGTAAATAAGCCCTTAATTACGTGCTATAATAGGCTCAGCTGGGCATGCAATAGTGCGGCCGGAGTTAATGAATTGAGCCCCAATACCACCTCCCATAATTTATATAAATTGCTCCAATATAATAAAATTTTAAAAATTCGAATATTTTACATAAAAAATAATTGTCTTGTTCAAGAAATAGTAGTTTCGCCCGTGGGCGAATAGAAATTAGAATTAAGAAATTCTCTTGGAGTTGTTATGAATATTTTGTTATTTTACTTAACAGATTGTCGATTTCATGAAAATATTTGGAGGATTTCCCATAGGAATATCAGTTGCTGATTTCTTCTTTATTAAAAAGAATTTCCTGATCAGAGTGAGTATTACATTTGACTTCTAATTTTTAATTATTTTAATAACTGCTTAACGAAAAACGAGTTTGAATGTTTGCGTTTAGGTCATTCGTGCTCTGTATTCCATTTTCTCATCGATGATCCAATTGAGTGGAGTTATGGAAAGAAAGAAACAGTGTAA
>NW_019385553.1:190072-206341 GCF_000671375.1 Centruroides sculpturatus | reverse complement strand
TGCCAGACTGCGAGATAACCTGTCAGAAATGCATCTTTTTTAACTTTGTCCATGGTATAAAATTGCAGTTCTATTATGTTTAAATAGAAAAGAAGCGCTGCCAACCTGTCAAAAACAAACCACGTGCAAACTAAGCAAGCGGAAGCTAGACCACAAACATGGCGAAGGGGCAGAGCAAACATACTTTTTATCACGTGACATGCGATCTTGAAACTTTTCTATAGTTCCGCAGTTACCTAGAACTTGCAGTATATTAATGGCGACGCAACAGTGACGGTACAATACGGGAAAATACATTAACCTTCTCTGGAATCTTGTGGATAAATTACCACTGTCGTCCGTCCGTCCGTCCGTCTGTTATTCCTTAATCTCGAGAACGGAATGAGATATATAAAAGTCATGACCAGATATGGAAAGCTTAGAGGTATGAGGCCCCGATTAATTATATATGAACTTCCGTTGCAAACCGGAAGTTGCGTTATTTCAATTCAAAAATTTTCCCTCGAAAGGAGTTAGATGACTAGCACGACTCCGTTGCTAAAGGAAAAGTATGATGTATAGTACTGTACAGTACATGGGCAAGGGACTCAGTACTAATTTGAAGTGGAGAGTACATATTTTAAATGAAATTAAAAATTGCAGCCTGGCATAGTGACGTTGTCATAAAAACTAACTGCTTGTTCACTGTATCATTCTACAGACATTGGTGAAGTTTGGCATCATCGTTGTGAATCACACTATGTCATTTATATTGTAATAATTTATCTATCTTGATTTGAAATGACATTAAATTGACGTCATTTTGCTTTACGCTAGAACTTAGCAAGAACTTAGCATCACTCTTCATGTAAAGCTGGATTTATTTTACAGGTAAAAAGGTGTTTTAAAAGAACCCTCCAGAGTGTCAATTGCTGAAGGATTTATCATTACTAACAGAACCAGTGATAAGATCGGGAAACGTGGTTAAAAGTAGCAAATTTTTCCAAGTACAGGTTTACAGGTTTATCAGTAAGAACTGGAGGAGATTCGTGAAGATGCTTTACGCCTATAAAATGTGAAGATAATTTTAGCAGATTCAACATGCAATAATGAATTAACATAGCCGTTTCAGTTTTCTCCCTGCATCTATTAAGCAGCAATTTTTATAGTACAGCAGAAAGTAGGAGCAGTAGCAAGAAATATAGAGGATGAAATTTCTGAGAAATTCAAAAACGTGTTCTCTAAAAATCAAAGTTTCTGAAGGTTCAAAATTTTGAAGGGAACATTCAAGTAGATGTTGAACCAATTGTTGTTAACCTGTTTAAGAATACAGACGTGGAAAGATCATTTTCTCTGATAAACGATATAGTTAAAAAAAATTAAAACGGAGTGGTCATAAGGGGCTGTCCATAAATTAAGTCCATTTTTTCTCGAAATTTTTACACCCTTCTTTTGTCCCAGTTTGTCCAAGTTTCCGTAACCTCCTCCCCTCTTCGGACTTCCAACAAAACTCGAAGTTTTGTAAGAATTTCTGAAACGTAATAAAACGCGTAAACTGTGTAAAATTTAATGAAATAAACGGACGTCCACCGAGGTTCGACATATCCTGATATTTTGAAGAATTCATTTTTTTCATCAACAATGACAATATCAGTTTTCTCATTGAATCCAAAAGTATCCCAAACCATTACACTGCCACTCATTCTAACTTTGGCTTCTCTTTTCACATCATGCCAATAATATCCACAACTACCTGGTCCATCTAAATTCTACTTTTTTCATCAGAAAACAAAGTTTTTCTCATTCCTAGGTTCAGCTTATGACAGACTTAGCCTATTCGCGTTTTTCATGAACTATAGAGGGTGCTGCATTTTTACAAAATGGCTACTTTATCTGGGTCGNAAGCGGTGGAAGCACCGCTTTCCTTGTATTTTATAAAAAATAAATACATACTAATTTTAATTATATGAAAATAATCGCACAATATTTTATTATAACCGCATTATGTATCTTATTGCAAATTTCTATACTACACGTGAAAAAAAAAACAATAAGATTGCTATTGTATATTAGAATATTAGTGGCGGAGTGGAATCTCTGTATTGTCAGATTCCAAAAAGCCAGATTTGCGCTCGCGCTTTACGGAGCACCAACCTCACCCGGTTTAGCTGGTGGAAGCCTACGACCTTGAGTTGATGCTACACATTCCAACACTTCCAATTCTATCCGGGACCGGTTCCGGGCTGTTAGCCACCCGCCCGCTAGTGTGAGGCTCTGGACGGGTCCGAGCCCTCACTGAAATTCGCGTTGGAATAATTGTTTTACAGAAAGAAAAATATATTAGTTAGAAATAAATTTTTATGATATGAAAATGCGACGCGAATCTTTTAAACAATAGAACAGTGTAAGTCCGTCGACCATTTCCGATTGGAGATCGAATTAAACTTCGATTTTGACCTCTCCCGCGCCTCCCGAAAGGTTTCGAATTGTCATCAGGTNATGATATGAAAATGCGACGCGAATCTTTTAAACAATAGAACAGTGTAAGTCCGTCGACCATTTCCGATTGGAGATCGAATTAAACTTCGATTTTGACCTCTCCCGCGCCTCCCGAAAGGTTTCGAATTGTCATCAGGTGACGACGGGAGACCAATCGGAATGGGGAATCAAAGAAAAACAGATAAAACCCCGGGAATCCAAGGACGCGACGGCTTCTTCTCCCGAAAGTTCCAAGTGACGGACCTGTAGTTGTGTGCGTGTCTCGCCCCCATCTTCGGCTCCGTCTCCCGACCTCGGATCGACAACTTTCCATCAACGGAAGTCGACCGCATCGTCCTGGNCAGTTTTTACTGGCTTATCGAACAAACGAATACGAATGGACCCTAGACCATCACTGACTGATTGCCATTGGAAGTCGGCTTGTTACAAAAACATAGCTTCCCTATCAACAAATGTCACGGTACGCCCCTGATTGCTATTCATCTTTACTGTTGACAACACACAAGAATGATTCAAACGACCCAGATAAAATAGTTTTGTTTTTGAACACCATGGGCGAGCATCCGGTGAAAAATTGAATAGTAAACTGTTAAGATTTCAAAAGTTTAAAATGATTGGCTGTTAAATACAGGGTGTGATGTAATAACCATCCATTCAATTGTTCATTAAAAATATATTTACATTTATAAAGTTTTATTACTCTAAACTATTCAAAATTAACTATCCTTATAATTGTGTCCTCTACAGATTCGAGCGTAACAACTGATTTTCTTTCCAGTTTCGAAAAATGCACGCCCNATGTAATAACCATCCATTCAATTGTTCATTAAAAATATATTTACATTTATAAAGTTTTATTACTCTAAACTATTCAAAATTAACTATCCTTATAATTGTGTCCTCTACAGATTCGAGCGTAACAACTGATTTTCTTTCCAGTTTCGAAAAATGCACGCCCCATTGTTCCGCTAGAAGTATTTCCTGTCAACTGAATAAGTTGATAGGAAATACGCCGCAATGTCACGTGGCTAAGGAGAGTGACGTTTCTAGGTAGTAACGTAATTAGGTCAGGTGACACGATTCACGCGTCCATCTCCACGACAAGTTTAAGCACCGGTGTACATTCGGTAAATACTGTATTCCTAAGATTTTTTTGTCTATAGCGATTTTTCTACAGGTCTCCCCCCAAAAATTCCGCGTTTTTGCAAATGTCTATTAAGTTATGTGTCTTATAAAAGAAATTTAATAGAAAACGTGTAATGGTACAAATCTATAGTTTTACCAGAAATTAATTACCAAAATTTTAAATAAAATTGTTTGAACAAATTTCATTTATTGCAATAAAAATAATCTGAATCATAAACATCGAAAAACGAAAACGAAACTAGATTATTTTTAGAAGTTGCTAAATCAATAAGGATGACGCCACAGTGATATCTCGGTTGCCGTGGTGAGTGCTTTGGTTTTGGTTTCGGTGTGAGAGGTACATTACGCCCGCACAGGCAGCAAACGATACGTGAGAGTTACAACTTATTATTATTACCGGTAAGTTATAGTTCGTATGCTTAAATTTAATTAAAATAATAAGTAATAGACATTAGTTTTTACGGTATTAGGAAAATATCAGCAAGTTTAATTACTGATATCGTTTATACTTGTGTATTAAACAAGACGTGTGACAGATTAAATAACGTGTAATAAATAATTTGAAACAGAATTTTAATTTAATTTATGCGTAAATTGATGCTTTCTGAATGTATTTTGATTTAATAAATTGTATTTATTACTCTGTGCGATGAGATTGAACTCGATCGTAGTACTCTTTACGTCAAAACTTTACTGTTTATTTTTCTGTCTTTTCCGGTCTCCATTAAACTTGCTATTAGATATTAATGTGTGTAATACTGTACTTATAAATCCATAGATCACACCTCTGGCCTTCCCGTTTTCCCAATTATCACCCAGGCAAGAGGGTTTCTTTTTGTGCCCAATTCACGCTCCGAATGATACGTTTGGGACCTTAAATTAACATAGCTGTTAAGGCTGTTATACACGTTACGGAAATCCTCAAAGGATGTACTGTACGTATTTAACAGACGAAAAAAAATCGGATATAACTGGCTGGATCGAACATAGTAATTTACAAAACTTATTAAAATATTTTCCAACGTATAAAGAATTATTTTTATTTAAAGGTGGATAGATAAGAAAAAAAATCACGGTTAATCCTCAAAGGATTTCCGTAACGTGTATAAACAGGGGTGTCGTTTCCACTATGGAAGGTATGGAAGACGTCACATTTTTGCAGGTATGGACTTCCATACCTCAGAATATTGAAAAAATTATTTTATAATTTAATGCAAGGCAAGCCAAGGCACTTGCTCTCTGTATGAAAACAAATCGTTTCCTTGGATGTTGACCAATCACTCTCTTACATAATCCAAAATATCAAAATTTTTCTAACTAAGCAATTCATCACTCGGTAGGTCTAAATGCAATTTTTTTTTAATATTCAATTTAAATAAATTATTTCCTTACTTCAAAATACCAATTATCTATTAAGGTAGTTGATGCCAAATGTCATTTTCTTACAAAAGTGTTGAAACTCGAGATATCAGTTATTAATACTACCATAAGTGGTTTAAGTTTTATTAAGATTTTATGTGCTGTTATCAAAATACTCAACTTTGAATTTGCATATTTCAACGAGGCATCTTATGGGCAACTAATTCAAAAATTCCTATTTTTGTTAATAAATTTTAAAATTTTCTTACTGTTAACTTAAAAAAACTATTATTTTACGTAGATTTTTATGTGATTNCAAAAATGGATAATGCTCCTACCACGCCCTTACGACTTTGACCTAGCTTCTATTTATAATGAAAAGTCTACCGATTCCACATTCATCCTTTATGTAATCTATACACATAAAAGACAAAATTTGTATGTATATTAGATAAAGGCTTTTATACCGTTCAACGTATCCGCACCAAAGTTCGCACGAGTATTCTCTAGAAAATATGTATTGTGGGGTCTCCACTCCCAATCATCTCTAAAACCCAAGCAATTTTTATGTTGTAGTTTCATTACTGTGATTATTCGGCTCAATAAATGTACATTTAAGTTTTGTTAAGATTTTATATACCGTTATCGAGATACTCAACTTTGAATTTGCATATTTTAACGAGACATCTTATGGGCAACTAATTCAAAAAACGCCTATTTTTGTTAATAAAATAAATTTTCTTACCGTTAATTTAAAAAAACTATTATTTTACGTAGATTTTTATGTGATTATTCATTGGGTGTAAAAAAAACAAAAATATACTTACAATATTTTATGTACTACGTAAAAGTCAGTGATTTTATTTACTAAATATCGATTAAAAAAGTATATTTATTTGTATTTTAAGTGATTTGGTATTTTAAATACTGTATCATACAATGACTCAGACAAAAATGATACTCGTTCAAAAATATTTTTATAACTAATAATGATAATAATTTTAATAATAATGGTGACACATTTAAATCTAATTTAAGCTAATATAGCAAACGTATTTTTTCATTGTTGATTTTTCTCGATAAACTCATTCAACAACATTTTAATATCTAAGGAAGCTGTTAAATCATCATATATTGTATATTCAAAATGCTACAATCATTTAAACAACATTCCATCATTGTAGACCTTGTATAACTTTTTATCCTATGAAGTGTTGAAAAAGATTGTTCATTTGTACACGTGGAATCTGGGATTGTTGGCATAATTCAAACTAATTTATATACTTGTTAAAAATATCAGGTAGCGAGTTATTCGACTTTAAATATTGAATGACGTCATTCAAACAATTAATACGTCTGTAATTTCTTTTTGCATATTCTAAAAAGAGATCTTGTTGGTTTCTTAGTCTTTCATTATCGAAATCAGTATTTTCTTGATCCCTTGAGTAATTGTTATAAAACTCACTTATTATTTCAGAATCCACATCCTCCTTTTCAATGATAAAATTCTCAAACTGAATAAGTAATTTAATTGTTTTTGTATTGAAACAATCAGTTAGCAATGTCATAAATCTTGAAATAAATTTTTCTGTAGTATTCTTCTGAATTCGCATAAGAATGACCTTTATTTTGAGTATCGGAAAATCGTTGATTTGTCTTACGTTGACAAGGTACTTTTGGTCCTTCTATCTCATAATCTTCAATATTTTGTAAAACAGAAGTCCATATGGGTGAAAATTTAGAGTCTCTCTCAATTCTTTGTGGACAGTACGATCGAGTTGGTCGTACTGTCCACGTTAAAACTTTTCTCTTCTGGTTATTTTTCTCTTTCTGAGGCTCCTTTAAACTTGCTATTAGATATAAATGTGTTTAATAGTTGATCACATATATGTTTAATACTTATAAATCCATAGATCACCCCTCTGGCCTTCTCATTTTCCGAATTATCACCCAGGCTAGAGGGTTCATTTTTTGGGCTCAATTCAAGCTCCAAATGATACTGTTTAGGACTTTAACATAGCTTTAGAGCATACTCATAGGAACAAAAAAGTCAAAGGAACCATACCACTATGAGCAATCCTTCGCAAGATATAGCCCCCCAAAATTACTGTGTGATATTTTTCTTTTTTTTTTTTTTTTTTTTTTATCTCCAATTCCCCCGTGGATGTAGGTATTTCTATGTGATTTCTAGTACGGTTGGTGGTCGGGAGTCACACCAACCATACTTTAATCATTTTATTATTTATCTACTAATTTTATAACTAATAAATACCTGTTTGAAATACTTTATTGTTAAATGCAGTTATACAAATTTGATTNCCATGGATGTAGGTATTTCTACGTGATTTCTAGTACGGTTAGTGGTTGGGAGTCACACCAACCATACTTTAATCATTTTATTATTTATCTACTAATTTTATAACTAATAAATACCTGTTTGAAATACTTTATTGTTAAATGCAGTTATACAAATTTGATTGGAATCTCATGGATAATGCTTGTAAGTAAGCATGAACAAACAAGATGCCAGTCATCTGTCAGAATTTTGGATGACTGGCAACTTGGAATAATAACTGCTGAAGAAACACACAATTCTTTGGTTAAACAATATAACTTCCAAAATCAATAAACCTCTGTGGTTGGGATTGGAAATTGGTGTTGAATTTGTTGTCGACATTGATCTTTTTCACAGACCAAGTTGGTTTCAAATTATCCCTTGGAAACAGGTAAGAGACCGATTGGGAAATGAGAACGTGGGACTGAGATCAATTGGGATGTATGATTGAGGAGCAACTCGATCTTGTAAAAACCCGTGTCTCGAGAACACCAGTGACCTGTTGGCCTCCTCAGATTAATCTTGTACTGATGCATTAGGGTACGACTATGCAGACATGAATCTAGTAGTGAGCAATATAGTTCTCGCAAAGGAAAACTATGCACAAGTGAGAAATTTTGCCAGCAGGAGCAAATTTCTGGCACTCTCAAATATCTGACAGGATTTGATATTTATTGTGAATACCTTCTTGCTGAATACTGTGCATGCACCTTGGCATGAGTAGATGGTTTCTCATATCTTTCATTCACTGTACATATAAAAAGATTTTTGTTTTTAAACTATAGATATACATAGTCATATAAACTCTGTTTTATTAACATATTATAAAATTCTTTATACTTTCTCAGTTTTCAGAGAGGAGGAACACCATATTTTAATTTTCTTTTTGTGTGTTCGTTATGAAGTAATCCTTAATAACAAAGATTTTTTGCTAGTAATAAACATCGTATTTGAACCATTTTGATTTTTACTTCCATACAGTTCAATAATTCACACTTCTCTGTGATGAGATCTATGTAAATATGTGACATCATTATCTCCATGCCTTTCTCTCGTTGGTGTAGTCCTTCTATACTTAATGAGAGTAACAAATGTCATCACCTCTTCTCGCCAAATATTCTTGCTCACTTGCTCTCTCGCATGCATGCATGCATGTTGCTTGGCAAATTCACTCACTCATGTCTGCATAGTTACCTTTACTCCTTGTCATTGTTGACTTCTCTTCTGTTCATCAAATTATGTGCGCTAATGACTCTTCTCTACTCTGTAGAATCGAAACTCTCTACTTCCTGAGAAACTGTCAGCATGGATGCCTCATCTATTAAACTCTGAGAACTGAACTTTGTGGACTTTTATCAACTTGGCAATAAACTGAGGATCATGTAAGAATCTTTTAATAAATGGTTCTATTGAATGACAAGCTTACTTTGTACTAAAAAACACATGCCCACATATGTGACCCCATTCTGGCCTATAAAAATTCTCCCCATTCTAATTTTTGCCTTTTTAGTGGATATTTCTATAGCAGGTCCAGACAAGGTCATGTGATAATTTTTCATAATATGAGGTGGTGACATGAGAAAACAGGGCCAGCACACCGAAAATTGCCGCCTGAAGCGAGCCAAATTTATGCTGTTCCTTTTTCACAGTTGCTGGTAAAGTAAGAGCATAGGAAAGGCAACAGGGGCACCTGTACATTGGGGCATTTGGGATACATGCCCCTTTTTCATCTGTGTTTCCCTTTTTCTAATTCCCAAGGGGACCTAATTTCCATTATTGACAAACAACAGAAAATTTGTGACTTCTATTCTAGCCAATTCCTCAAATATAAAAGAACAAATATCATTCATTAATTTCATTGTCCCATTCAACTTTGTTGTATGTTGACCAAAATTAGCCTTTAAAACAATTAGCCTTTAAAATTAGCCTTGTTTTTAAGGTCAAATTTAGGCCCTGATAAGGCCAAGATAGCCCTGATTGCAACCAGTGTCATCTGTGAGAGTACTGATCTGATTGTTTATTATAGACAGAAAACTAAAACTATTCTCACATATTCTTTAAAACTGCATTTATATTTATACATAAAAAAGTGAAAAACTACATAAATAGACTTTTAATATCATTGAAATTTTCTGGTCAGTCAATAATATAGCTAGTTATGTCAGCCTTTCCTGTGCCAATGTTGAACATAATTATGAATCCTTAACATATGACTCCCTATAAAATATCAGTGCCAATGCATCCTGGCACGTTGCAAAATTAAAACAATAGAACACTAACTGATGTATTTACATTGAAAAATTATCAAAGAGGCCAACTAAGTAAATTGTTTATTACATTGTTGTATATTGTAATAAATAAAAATTTCAATATATGATCCAAAAATGAGGCAACCACCACACCCCACATACCAGCCTATGCCAAAATGACATTCTCTAGACTAAAGTCTGCCACTTTCTTGTACAGTTCAAAGTCAAACCAAAGCATGTTTGGTTTGACTTTTTAATCATCAACAATTAATCAATTTAATGATTAAAACAACACTATAACAGTGACGATAAAGATCAAAAACATTAGAATTTATCATCAGGAATAACCAGTTTGCAGGTTACTGAAATTTAACTTAATGGCATGAACCAGCAAGAGGAGTCTCTTTTCCCTTGTAATTTTTCCAAGGGGGAACTTCTTGGGAATAGGCTGGATTCCTGCAGTCATCCCTGAAATTTAGTTTTCGTGATCTTCATCTCTATGCTCTAAAAGATGCATGAATTGCATGACATACTATGGCAAAATACAACTGTCCTATATTGAGTTATTACATGTCATGAAATTCTGTCTTTTAATGCTGCTAGGTTGACAACATTTGTCTTGATAAATGAGGTTCTTTAGGTAGCCCATAACCAAAAGTCAGGTGATCATGGCAGCCACGAAATTGTAATGGTGGTCTTCACCATTAAATGGCAGCTGAGATCACAACTTCATACAAAAACTGTTGAATAAGGCTTGTACATCTAAGCCAATATGCAAGGTGCACCATTTTGCATAAAGATTGTGATGTTCAGATAGTTTCTATGTTGTAGTGCTGGAATGGCAATGGTTATATCTGTAATTCATTAGCAAACACATACAGTATACATATTAAGGGAACAGCAGTGCCAAATTTCACCCTAGTAACTGAATTTTGAATAAAAATTTCTCTCTCAAATTGAAACTGCATATTCAGCACAATATGTACAGTACACCAAATTTGGTTGAGATTTGACCAATAATTTTAACTACAGAAAGCTCTGAACATCTACTGTTTGAGATACATGGTGATCATAATTAAAGGAAATCACAGTATTTAATTAATTATTTTCAACTATATAATAAAGTTTAATGTATTTATGCTCATATAATGAAACATAACCTTTTATATTTTTTTTATTATAGAATTGTGTGAAGTAAACAGCCATGATAAGAAACAGAGCAAGCCCAAGGTAAATTTCATAAATAGATTTTGAACACGATTCTAATATTTGTATAACTAAACATAATTACTTATCTTCCTTTATAAATAATAATGCTTTTAAAATGATTTTATACTTTAACAGAATTACTATTAGTTTTTTCTGTTATTGATTTATGTGTTACTGGAAATTGAATAAACCTAAATTTGACTGGTTAAAAGCTGAAATAAGTTTCTAGTTTTGTCTAGGTAATTGGCAGTCTATTCAACCCCACTTGGGTAAAACTGAATTTATTATGAAGAAAAGATATGGTGAAAATGACATTATGAAAAGTGTATTTATTAGAGAAAAGAATAATGTTTTTGTAATTTTTATAAAATTAATAAATAAATGTGTTAAGAGTACAGTAAAATCTCAACTTAATGAACAAAATTTCTGGTTCTTTTGTCATTTGTGAAAATTACCCTGTTAATTTTAAAATGCATTTTATATGTAATTAAATTAACATGTTTATCTTTCAAATCCAAGAGTCATTGCTCTCAACTTCATGCCACAGTGGGGGGTGTCTCAATATATCTTCATCTAAAGATGAATAAATCGGAAATTTTTTGTTTTTGTCAAATCTAAAGTTTTTTTAAGAACACTAAACTTTAATTGTATTTAACTAAACAAATAAATAAACATTTTTTGGAACATGTTTATTTCAGTTTGGATTGTATACTTGTTTATTACATTCTTGGAACTATGGTGAGTACATAAGCAATACTTATGAAGTTTAATTTCCCAGAAAAGTTTTCTATATGTACTTAATTTTGATTACACAAATGTATCTTACACAGTAGTTTACTAATCTTAATTAATTAGTGTGACCAGAGGGTTGGCACTTCTTTGATGCCATGTCAAAAGAGCACTACTGTGTCCTGTCAGCCAGAGACAGAAGTTGCGACGGCTGTTTATTTTTGTTCAAATTCGTTACATGAGAGTCGTGTGTGTAGGCCGTCGGATTTGGTATGGAGGAATGTGAGACACTCAGATACTAGATCAACAAAACAAATACCCATTTATTTTATGTTATATGATCTACATGCTAACAGTAGCAAGAAAATAGATAATTGATACTAGAGTGGCACTGAAGTGTTTGCAAGAGAGAGAGTTTACATGAAATTATGCATTGTTATAAATACCTGGAAATAGAACAACTTTGTGGATGGGACAATCATCCGTTGACCGAGTCCAGCACTATGGGGACAGTCCAAAGAAGGAAAGTGTTTGAGATTTCTAGTTCTGAAGAAGGGCTGTGCGGTAGATTTTTCTCAGTATGATGCAAGTCTTTGAAATGACGCCCCTTAAATGCTGCTTATGCCACCCCCTTACGCTTGATGCATAGCCCTGTTCTGGAGTCTGGAGGAGGAGGTGATCAGACTAGATCATTGGAGGAGCAGGTGATGATGACTTGTGTTGTGAAGAAATCAGCAATGACTTTTACTCTTGGAGGAACTAGCAATGACTGCCTAAACTTGCTGCTATTCGTCAAATTAAAACAGTAGAACATGGCCAGGAGGGTAGAAGGTCATGGAAAAGCGTGTCTGTTGGCATTGAGAACATGTAAGATGAGATGCTCTCAGGTAGAAAAATTGTCAATTATCACTGCTGACAATATTGTATTGACTAATTTTCCCTTTTTTTGTTGATTAAAACTTTTGTTCATAAAGTCTGGGTTCTCACAGTAGTATAACATTTATTCAGAAAACCTACACTATTATATAATGGACATTCAGTTTTAACAGAAACTCCCTTGCCCAAATTAGTCTGTTAATTTGAGGTTTTATTGTAATAATGAAATAAGAATGGATATATGGCTTGTTTGAACAGGCCTTCTATATCACAAACATATTTTGGATGTTTTGATTTGCCTGCTCGACACTACCCTGAGATAGGCTTGGCACAGCTTGCCATGGACAATTTTAAGGCCATCCCACATAGAACCTAATTTATTTACTATGTGATTGGCAAGCTCTCAGCCATTATCTGATTGTAGAATTGAAGGGGCTCCAAAAATGCAAAAAATATCAAGATTTCTAGCTACCTCTTCTGTTGTTTTTGATTCTAATGCATGTAAATGCACAAACTTAGATGGTCTCATTAGATCATTATAAACTTAAAACATTTATCACAATTTCAATTAGATCTACTTGTGAATGACTGTTCATTTTATTAGAAATCATTGGCCTTACAATTAATCCTTTCTTCCATAATTTAANCACATTTTCACTTTGCAGTTCTTCTCTGTTCTTCTTCCATTATTTACACATGTAGGTCATTTCACTGTTATCCACATTTGATATCATCACTTATCACATACTGCCATGACACTTGTCTGTCCACTACAACTGTCAAGAATTAATGCGATTGGCTAAACGTAGTGACAGCGGGTCAATAGAGAGCAGGGTCCTTGCCGTAATGCAGTTTGTGCACCAATTTTCATACGTGTGTTAATCAAGCCGAATAGTTTGGCCAAATATACTATTCGTTGCAACACTAGTTTAGAATGTTCATTTAGATGGTGTCTAGCACCCAACATTTGATATAAACCTGAAAATGCAAGGGCGTTTTTAAAACTATTTATACCTCAATAAAGCAGGAACTGTGCAAATTGTTTATATACTATATATATTACACTTTTCTTTTTGAGTTTAGTATACAGAGTAGTATTGTTAATTCATTCATCTGATATGTAATGAATCAGTTCCATGGTTAATCTGATATTTTGTCTAATTACTCAATGTAAATTCAGAAAAGAGTGTTGTTAATGATTTTTTAAAAGTAAATTCTAATCACTTAGTGATTCTTTAATGAATTAATCCTTCAAATCTCAATTTCTATTATTTTTGTATTTAGAAATTTTTAAAATTCTATTTAAGAACATATGATACTTACATTCTATTTAATTTCATTTTCAGACATATCCAACAAATTCAAGCTGCATCAGAGATAAAACAAAATTATCAATCAGCTGAACGAGCCAAGGCAACAAATAAGAATGAAAAAGCTCAAGTGGTGAATAAACATAAGAACTTGCAAATAAAAGACCTTAATATAGAGGAACTGCTTAAAGATAAAAAACAACAATCAAACAATTTCTTTGAAAGGAAAATGGGATATAAGAAATTGGAAGAACTCTGTTCAAAGGAGCCATCAGAGATACTGCTGGCTTTAAATTGTCCTAAAAGTGGATTTATAAAATTGTTAAAAGAAAACAGCATTTCTAATGATATGATGTCAAATATTATAACAGCATTGGGAAAGACATCTAAAGCTAAGGAAACTGCCAATTTGAGTTCACTAATAAATCAAGTAGCTTCTCAAACTCCATTTTTAAATCAGCATTTACAGCTTTATTTAATAAAACAATTGAGCCTATCTGTGGCTACTATTGACAGCATTCTACAATTTTTGAAAAAATTTCAAGAATTTCAGCCTGTATCATCTAGTGAAATATTAACATCTCTTATTCCCAGTTTGGAAAATGCTCTGGAGAAATTTAAGAGAAGAGGAATTTCTGTGCCATCAATTATTAAAAACAGCATTGAATCTCTGAAGACAAAGAAAGATGATGTAATAGAACAGTATGATGAAAAAGCAAGATACAGAATATCAGGTGATGAAAAATTGCATTCTGAAATGCCTCCTGAAGAATACAAAACAATACCAATTTTTCCAACAAAAGAAGATTTTGTAAACAAACGGCCATTCCTGCGTCCAAATATTGTTAAAGGGAATTATTTCAGTGTGGACCATTACCTTGATGTGCAATTTAGGCTCCTTCGTGAAGATTACGTCAGACCTCTTCGAGAAAATCTGGAAAGCTACAAACAATCTTCAAACCAGAAAGGTGCAGAAAAGAAATTTCGTGTTTATAACAATGTGCAAGTATTGTGCCCTTATAACACAGAGGGAGGAATTGTGCATTTAATTTCATTTGATGTAAAACCATTTTCTAGAGTCCAGTGGGAGGTAAGCAAGCGATTACTAACTGGATCATTATTGTGTTTTTCGTCAGATAATTTTGAAACTATGAAATTTGCAACAGTAGCCAATAGAGATCCATCAAAACTAAGAAAAGGACAGTTGGAAGTTCACTTTGAAAAGTTAGGATGCGATATGTTTTCAATACCTGCTTCAGAAATATTTGTAATGGTAGAAAGTGAAGCCTATTTTGAGGCTTTTAGGCACACGCTACTAGCTTTGCAACAAATAAATGAAGAAAATTTGCCTTTGAAACAATATATTGTGCATGTAGCAAACGAAGTAAATGCACCAATGTATTTAAACCCTAGCAGAGAATATAATTTTCTGTCCACTTTTAGAAATCTCTATTCTGCTAATAACAAAGGTATGGTTCCTGTTTTAGATCCGAATTGCTGGCCTTCAAAAGAAATATTGGGTTTAGATGCTTCCCAATATTCTGCTATACAAGCTGCATTAACTAAAGAAATGGCTATTATACAGGGACCACCAGGGACAGGGAAAACATTTATTGGTTTAAAGATTTCACAGTTGTTGTTGGAAAATTCTTCTGTTTGGAATAAAGAAAAAAATTGTCCAATTTTAGTTGTTTGTTATACAAATCATGCACTAGATCAGTTTCTTGAGGGAATGCTACGTTTCGAAAGTAATATTATAAGAATTGGTGGACGAAGCAATAATGAAAGGATTAAACAGTTACAACTCAGTCAAATTAGACAAAATGCTAGACGAGAGAGAAAAATTCCTTATCACATATACCTGACAAGAAGAGATATAATGGAAAAAATAGCGCAGATTAAATGCTATTTAGATGATATTCAAGTACTTTTAGAAAATAGCACTCAAGAAATTTTAAACATTCTACATCTGGAGCACTTTATGGAAAGAAGACATGTATATTTCCTTCAGTGTGGTCCTATACCTTCTTTAAGACAAATGTATTCTATTTCTGATTGGCTCGAACTCTCAAGTGTCGAGTTTGAAAATTTAGAATTAGATGATGACAAAAATATTAATGATGACAACACAGAATGCACATCTACAGAAAATGAAAATGTTGACGGCGAAGAGGATATTGAGTTTGAACTTAGTTTAAGGGAAATAGATGAATATGAATTCAAGCCCATTAATTATTTATTTCCTACTCAAAGACAATCTTTATTCAGAATAGTAGAGTCAAAGAAGACAGAACGTAAGAAGAGAAGATACATTAGTAAACAGTTAAGACACAATGACATCATGACCATTTCAGAAGTAAAAAAAATTGGCAATGTGTGGAAACTAGAGAGAGAGGATCGTTGGCGTTTATACAGATTCTGGGTTGCAAATTACATCATCAATACAATGCAAACTTATTCATATTTTGAAAAATTTTACCAAGAACAGTTAGAAAAACTTCAAGAATTGCGCATGGCAGAAGACAAATTTTTACTACATCAAGCAAACATAATAGGTATGACAACAACAGGCGCAGGT